>NW_007260604.1:150266-156703 GCF_000164805.1 Carlito syrichta
GTCTTGCTGCCCAGGCGGGTCTCGAACCCGCGGGCTCAGGCAATCCACTCACCTCAGCCTCCCAAAGGTGCGGGATTACAGGCTGAGCCACTGAGCCCGGCTTACTTTGAGACATTTCTAACAGCACAGATGTCTAGGCTGTGTACCAGTAGTCAATCAAATATCTATAGGTGGGGACTAGGAGTTGTAATTTTAAAAGCCCTGATGATTGGCCAGGATTAAAAACAACTAATTAAATGGTCTTGTCAATTCTTTTCATTACTGAAAGATTCAGTGATTCCAGTTTATCCGTACTTAAGCAAATAGCACTCAGGTGGTTCAGAGTTCATCACTGACTTGATATATACTTCCAGCTGCAAAAGTAAACTTTCTAGTCACCTTTGGACAAAAGCACATTGGCCCTAATGCTAAATGGAAAAAATTCATAGGTGCAGGTTGATGGCTAAAATCATTTATTGTTTACCATTGTATCCCCCCAGGGGTTTAGAACATGGTATGTAGACTCATGAATAAATCCCTGACATTGGGGATGTAATAGGACCCTGCTTTGAGGATCTTATAGCCTAATGGGGAAAAAAAGGAGCTCTATTACATATTGTGTGCTAAATTAAGAAAGCAAAGCAAACAGTGCTTTAACCCTCCAACTACAGGTGAAATTTTACTATGCTGGGTATATACGTTGTCACTACAAAAATGTTACATTACAAACAACCACAAAATCTCAGTGGCATACACCAGTGTACATTTCTTAACCTTGATGTCTGCAGGTTGAGAGCTCAATCAACCAATTCTAGACTAGCTCAGGTGAGGGTGGTTCTCCCCCACCTATCCCTCATTCTTCCCTTGGCACCAGCTGTGGCGTGGGCATGTTCTTCTCAAGAGGTGACAGAGACAAGAGCACAGACCTCAGCGTGCAAGCTCATTTCAAGCTTCTGATTTCGTGTCATTAATGTGTTAACATCTCATTGGTCAAATCAAGTCACATGACCAAGCCCAGTATCCAAGGGCAGGGACATATATTTCACTTTTTTAAGGTTGAAACTGCAAATTATTGGACATGGATACAGAGATGAGTAAAGAAATCGGGCCATTAAAGTAACTGCCCCCAGCAGGGGAGGGGCATGTGAAGGAGTTTCACTTTTTCTGCTTTGGAAGACTTCCAAAGTCCTAGCTGGATCCCAGAGTAACCAAGAGGCAGAGAAGTGTCTGTCTTCTGGAGCCAGCCTGACCCTTGTCCTGTGGAAGTAAGCATCAGACTCATGGCTACCATGTTCTGATAGAATTTTAATGGGAAAGGAATTCCTGAAGGGATCTCAAACATGTGGGTTGCAGAGATAGCATCGGAATCCCCCTGGAATGCCTCTGTTTCCCTTCCCACATTATCCTCTAAAATATAAAGGATGTGGGTCTCCAGGCTTGGTTATTCACTGCCCACTTCCAGGAGGGGTATTAGGTGGGTAGTCGTTACTTTAGATGGCAAAACATCCCTTTATGTGATCAGTCCCTCTTTCTTAGGTGAAAGGAACCAGTTTTCATCTACTCTGAACATTGGGACCATTTCCTATGTCCTAGCCTGGCGTTGCAGTGGTTAAGAGATTTGAGTGAGCCGGGCTCGGTGGCTCAGCCTGTAATCCCAGCACTTTGGGAGGCTGAGGTGAGTGGTTTGCCTGAGCCCACGGGTTCGAGACCCGCCTGGGCAACTTGGCGAGACCTCATCTCTACAATAAATCAAAAATTAGCCGGGCATGGTAGCGCATGCCTGTAATTCCAGCTACTTGGAAGGCTGAGGCAGAAGGATTGCCGGAGCCCAGCAGGTCGAGGCTGCGGTGACCGGGAGCGTGCCATTGCACTCCGGTCTGGGCGACAGAGTGAGACTCCAACTCAAAAAAAAAAAAGAGAGATTTGAGTGGATATCCCTCCCTGATGGTCTGTCTTAACCTGAATTGTTCTGTGAAAGTCTCCTGGCCTGAGCCTGTCACACTGAGTTGGGAAAAGTGTTCTAACATATGATTGAGGTTCTCCAATATTCTCCAGGGCAGAAACTGTGGTTTATAGCAGTGATCCTCAACCTTTTTGAGGGACTGGTTTCATGAAAGACAGTTTTTCCACAGACCAAGGAGGAGGATGGTTTTGGGATGCTTCAAGTGCATTACATGTATTGTTCACTTTAATTCTATTATTATTATTACATTGTAATATGTAATTAAATAATTATACAACTCACCATACTTTCTTTAACCACACACAAAAGGGTTCGCACTCCTATGAGAATCTAATAAGGCTGTTGATCTGACAGGAGGTGGAGCTCAAGTGGTAATGTGAGCAGTGGGGAGCTGCTGTAAATACAGATGAAGCTTCACTTGCTTACCTGCCACTTACCTCCTGCTGTGCAGCCTGGTCCCTAACAGGCCACAGACCAGTACCGATGTACTGGTTCATGTCCTGGGGGTTGGGGACCTCTGCTTTACTATTCTCTGGTGAGAATAGTAATAGAGCACTATCTATAGACTTTGCTATGGATCATTCTGTGCCTTTGAATCTACTGGTGTATCAAATATACCTCGAGGAAACTGAGGTACAAAGGATTATGTAACCTTCCTGAGGTCACATCTTCTGGCCATTCAAAATTAGCAGCCTGTCTTCTTGTTCCTTCATCTTTTTCTTGTCACTCTGACTGATGCTGCCTTGTTTCCCAAAACACTTATCAGTATACCATTACTTACTGAATTGATCCTCCTAGGAAACCCGCCTCATTCCCTGGGAAACAAGAAAGTCTAACAGGAAGATATTCACAGTATGAAATTTTTATACCACAATGCTAGGGAAAGTAAGCTGGTTATAGGTCATTTCTAAATTGTATCTCCTGGAGTTTCTTCACTGCTTCCTAGACCACAGAAGCAAATTGGAGTGGGGACTGTTCAGAAGCCCTCTCAGGGTCCTGCTGTCTGTGCTTCCTGTGTGCATTTTCTGAGCCCTGGACACCGTTTCTGTTGTCTGGCAACTGCAGATGAGTACCCATAGCCTCATGTTCAGCAGTTGCTCACAGTGGTTCCTGACTGATGATGCTATTTCTGTTTTATGTGGGGAAAATGGTGTAATTAAACAACTGGCTTAAAGTAATGTTTTGTGGGAGGTATGGCATGATTGGAGCAGGCATTACTACTCCTACTTTTGTCACATTAACACATGCAAATGATCACATAATTGTAATGGCCCTGAATATGTAGGGTCTGCTACAGTTAATGGATAGGCTGGTTATCTTGGATAGGTTGTTTTCTTTCTGGTGATGTCTTTGCTGAAAATTTCATATGACTCCCATATACACAGATGCAACATATTGTTGTTTGCACAATAATTTAATCTCCTCCTCCTCCTCTTGTGCTGTGCCAAGGGCCATGTCTGCCTTGTTTACCACTGAAAACCTAGGAGCCAGAATAACAGAATCTAAATAATTAGGTGTTGGATGGATGGATGGATAGATGGATGGATGAGCAAATGCTAAGACTACAACATCCGGCTTCTAAGAGAAATTTGGGGCTCTTCCCAGATGTCTCTGCCCCTGAGAAAGGGCAGTGAAGGGTTAATGTTCTCTGTGGGAGCAGGAGGGATTTGGATACAGATCTCAGCAGAATAGCTCTTGAATCACATTCTTTCTGCTACTATAGCAACAGGTTGAGAATTCTGCCAGCATTGACTGCCTACGTTGGAAATGCCCTGGTGCAGGCGACTGCATTGTCTGGGGGACAACTGTCTTCTCTATGATGTTTCAGTCAAGCAACTTCTTTCTGGAGACAAAAAGACCAACACAAAGCCAGTGCTAAGAATCACAGAAAAGCAGAGTGATATCTTGTTTTGATTGGAAGGACGTTTCCAATCTTTTGTCCCTTGAAGAGTGTGAGATGGAAAAAGGAATTAAGGTTTCATCTGTAAACAGTAGCATCTTTTTCTCTCTTCCTAATGGGGCCTCTCTTCTGAGATCTACCCTCTTTCCCCACATCATTTGGAAAACTTTCTCTTACTGTTACTGCTTCACAAACAGAGTGATAGTAAAAAGCTCTTGGGTTATTACCCTAGTTTGCTCTAAGTTTGAAGATACCAGAATGGATCCAGAAGTAGGCTTTTCCTTCCATTTACCAGTTCTTCTAACCAACACTGTATCTTTGTTGTTTACTGAGAAAGAAAAGCTCACTGAGAATGGAAAAAGGAAGTGTTATTCTTTTATATTGTGTAGCAGTGTAGTCAAGAGAAGAAAATGAGGAAGGTACTGAGGAAAGTTGCTTAAGCAGTATTAAGTTCCCAGGAGGCTCCCAGGCAGTTAAAAAAAATGCCAGCCCCGCCTGTTACTCAGGGCTGCTGCTTGTGATCTCTGTGAGGGACAGGGAAGCTCAGGTGTCATGATTATCAGAGCTTAGGTTAGCTGTGGTGCTTGCTGCGCTAATGGATGGCATCAATAGGCTTTCACTATCACTTTGTATTGATTGATCACGTTGCCACAGTACCATGATTGTGTCTACATCTTGTTGTCACTTTATACACAGACAAGGAAATCTGCCTGGTTCACTCTTTGTTCCTGGTTTACAAATATTTTGGTCGCAAATACCTGAACATATTGAACTTTTCTTCACAAGCAGCCCTGAGATCAATTTTCAAGGCCTTTTATCCTCAACCCATGACCTATCATGTGAATATGGAATTAACCCTTTATCTTTTTTAAGTTTTAGGGCCTTATCTCAAGGCCCTGAAGTTCCTGTGGTCCCTAAAGTTGCCATTCTTGTGGCAGTGTCATCAAAAGATCACTGGCTAGAAGCTAGGGGCCTCGGGGTCTAGTCCTGCCAGGAGTGGCCTTGGGCAACTCATAGGGAGATTTCATTTCATTATATGTAAAATGAAAGACTTGGATGAGAATTCCAGGATTTCTTTTACATCTCTCCCAAGGCTTTTTGGGGTGGAGGGTTGGAGTCTCACTCTATCTTCCAGGCTGGAGTGCAGTGGCATGCTCACAGGCAATCCTTCCACCTCAGCCTTCCATGTAGCTGGGACTACAGGCGTGCACCAACATGCCCAGTTAATTTTTTGACTTATTGTAGAGATGAGGTCTCGCCAGGTTGCCCAGGCTGGTCTCAAACCTCTGGGCCCAGGAAATCCTCTTACCTCGGCCTCCCGAAGTGCTGGGATTATAGGCATGAGCTACTGCATCTGGCCCTTTTTTTAAAAAGTGGGACACCGGTTGTTTTAAAAGTCGAGTGGTCTTTACTTTTGTTGAAGTCTTTTGATTCACAAGGCTCCAGAAAGCTCTGCCACTGGTTTCTCCCCTAACTCCTACTCACACAGCACATCACATCTCTGCTTCAATGTTGCTTCCTCCAGGAAGGCTTCCTTGAACCCCAGGCCAGATCAAGCCTCCAGAATATGTTTCCTAAGCATCTTCTTTTCTTATATCATACTTAACACACTTTGTAATACTCTGTCTCATGGATTTTTTTTAAATCAATTTTTCTCTCACCGGGAGACCGAAGACTGTGAGGCAAACGCTGGTCTGTTTTGTTCACCATAGCTTACCATTTACCATTGTCACTGAGTAGGGGAGCAAGCCACTTGAGCCACTGGTAAGCATTCACTGAATGAGGGAAAGTGCTGCCTCAGGCTTCACGGAGGGTCCAACGATAATTATACCATAAGGTCTGCTCTCAAGGATCTTAAGATTAACTTTCTCTGTTCCTCTTCTCTTCCTTTATCATTCACATCTCAGACCCAAAATATGCCGTGAAAATTAAAACAAAAATTCCTGGGTGCTTGTCATTGATCTGATCATTAGATAGGTTTTGATTTTCCTTGGTTGGAATTGTGGCAGAATGCATGAAATGAGGTCAGGCCCTGGAAGGAGATTCTAGAAGATAATATGTAGAATGGAAATGGTGGACAAAGAGGGAAAGAAAGAGGTCGGTAAGGAGGAGGAGGACTGGAAGAGCGTGGGGGTCAGGGAACACACATGAGACTGTGCCCTCTTAATGAATTTGCCTGTAAGGGTTCTTTTGACTGCCAAGCCTATTACTAACAAGGACATGCTTCTCAAACAAAATTTTTACCTGCAGTATTGAGTAGTGGCTCTAAGAGTTTCCTACCAAAAGATTATTATATACGCACAAAAAGTTGACTGGACTGGACTGCAGAAATTGTTTTGCTCTAAAAAACAGAAAGATGAGCCGGGCTCGGTGGCTCAGTCTGTAATCCCAGCCCTTTGGGAGGCTGAGATGAGTGGATTGCCTGAACTCGTGGGTTCGAGTCCGCCTGGGCAACTTGGTGAGACCTCATCTCCAAAATAAATCAAAAAAAACTAGTTGGGCGTGGGAGCGTGTGCCTGTAGTTCCAGCTACTTGGAAGGCTGAGGCAGAAGGATAGCCAGAGCCCAGCAGGTCGAGGCTGTGGTGGCCGGGAGC
>NW_007260604.1:156723-166736 GCF_000164805.1 Carlito syrichta
CGGGAGCAGCCACTGCACTCCAGTCTAGGTGACAGAGTGAGACTCCAACTCAAAACAAACCAACAAACAAACAAAAAAACCAGAAAGATGGTCGGGCACTGCTCATGCCTATAATTCCAACCCTTTGGGAGGCTGAGGTGGGAGGATTGCTTGAGCCCAGGAGTTTGAGACCTGTCTAAGCAAAATAGCGAGAACTTGCCTTTACAAAACAATACATTTAAAAAATTAGCTGGCCGGGCTCAGTGGCTCAGCCTGTAATCTTAGCACTTTAGGAGGCCGAGGCAAGTGGATTGCCTGAGGCCGCGAGTTCAAGACCCGCCCAGGCCACTGGGCAAGACCTCGTCTCTACAATAAATCAAAAATTCCCAGGTGTGGTAGTGCATGCCTGTAGTTCCTGCTACTTGGAAGGCTGAGGTGGAAGGATCGCCAGAGCCCAGCAGGTCGGCATAGGGGTGGCCGTGAGCGTATGTGCCACTGCACTCCAGCCTGGGTCGCGGATAGAGATTCCAATTCCTGGGCTCAGTGGCTCAGCCTGTAATCCCGCGCTTTGGGAGGTTGAGGTGAGTGGATTGCCTGAGCCCGCAAGTTCGAGACCCGCCTGGGCAACTTGGCGAGACCTCATCTCTACAATAAATTTTAAAAAATCAGCTGGGCGTGGTAGCGCATGCCTGTAATTCCAGCTACACAGAAGGCTGAGGTGGAAGGATTGCCAGAGCCCAGCAGGTCGAAGCTGCAGTGACCGGGAGCGGCCACTGCACTCCAGCCTGGGCAACAGAGTGAGACTCCAACTCAAACAAAACAAAACAAAACAAAAAAAGACAGGCATGGTGGTGCATGCCTGTAGTCCCAGCTACTTGGGAGGCCCAGCTACTCGGGGAGCCGAGGTGGAAGGATGGCCTGAACCCAAGAGGTCGAGGCTGCAGCAAGCCATGATCATGCCACTGCACTCCATCCTGGGCACCAGTGAGACCCCGACTCAAAACAAAACACAAAACAAAACACAAAAATTCATATACACACACTGAAAGGTATCAATTTTTAAAAGCATTGGCAGGTTCCTGCAGACCAGTACAGTTATGGTCAATACAGACAAATGCATCATGAAGCAAGAGCTAGCCATTGCACCATTGCACCCATGACATTTGCACAGTTAAGGGCTGTTTGATTTGAAGCAGCAAATCTAAGTCTAGGTGCCCAGAGGGGAGAGGGGGGATTCCTGAGGTTGGAACTGTGAGGTTCTGTTCCTCAGCCAGATGCGGAGGCTTGCTGGGAAGTTGATTGAATTAGAAGGTACAACTCCTTTTGTTCTCCCTGAGTTTGCCATTTGTAGAGGAAGTAGCTTTAGGGGAGTTTTACTAAGTCAATTAAGCTTCAGTAGAAAGCATAAATCTCCAGCTTCAAGAAGCCAGAGCAGCTGTGCTTTATCTTGAGAACAGGTGCAGATAAGAGAGTTCAGGCAGGTAGGACAGGTGAAGCTTCTCTTCTGACTCTTCTTCTTAAGGCTCAGCTTTAACAGCCAAGGACAGACTTTTTCTGTACAGTTGTTGTAGGCTCCCCTTCTTAACAACACCCAGTGACACCACGGGTGCTGCTGCCTACCTTTATGCTTGGTCCGGCTGGAATCTTAGACCCTAGCAGACTGTCGCCCTCCCAAAGCCACCTAGGGAAGAGAAGAATGACTAAATCACCAATCTTTTCTTTGTGGGCAGATAGGAATTGAGCCAAGAATGCAAGGTGTGCCTGTGGGCTTTATGCCTATGCACAAATGCCACACACACACACACACACACACACACACACACACACACACGGCCATTCTGCTTATTTACTTAGGCGGGGACAGTACGGGATACCATATTGGCTGAAGACCAGGAAATAATTGCATGGCTTGACAAGCAGCCAAACCATCAAGCTCGTAAGTCTCACTGGCCAATATTAATTGGCCACTCCTTTTATAAAAATACACAAAGCAAAAGGAATGCATGGGAAGATGGCGCTTTTCTATCTGATGGCTCCGGACTAGTTCCAGAGAAGGTCTGCTCTAAGCATTCTCTGGGTTTGCTAGGGATTTGCTAGAATTTCTAGACCTATTGGAAATAAGTAACATTTTAACAGAATTCTTCACAAAGCCAAGCCCTTTCTTTTCAGTGGCGAAGGCTCTCTTCAACCTCAGTTCTGCCACTCCTCATTGAACACCAGCAGGCATGTTATTTAACCTCTCTGGGCTTCATGTTCTTCATCTTTTTTTTTAATTTTTTTTTTTTTTTTTTTGAGTTGGCGTCTCATTCTGTCACCCAGGCTGGAGGACAGTGGCACACTCTTGGCCACTGCAGCTTCGACCTACTGGGCCCAGGTGATCCCTCCTCCTCAGCCTTCCAGTAGCTGGAGCTGTAGACACGCATCACCATGTCCAGCTAATTTTTTTCTTTTGATTTATTGCAGGAATGAGGTCTCACCAAGTTGCCCAGGCTGGTCTCGAACCCGCGGGCTCAGGCAATCCTCTCACGTCAGCCTCCCCAAATGCTGGAATTATAGGCATGAGCCACCACGCCCAGCCTGTTCTTCATCTTTATGTGGAGTTCATAGAATGTCTCTGTCACAGGATTCTTGTGGGAAGCAAATAAGATCATCTAAAAAATCTTTTTTTTTTGTTCGGTGTCTTAGACATAGTATGAATTTAAAAGTTGTTACTTTTTTTTTTTTTTGAGTCAGGGTCTCATGCTATCTTCCAGGCTAGAGGCACAATCACTGTTCAACTCAGCCTCGACCTCCTTGGCTCAGGGGTCCCTTCCACCTAAGCCTCCTGAGTAGCTGGCACTATAGGGGCATGTCCCCACACCTGGCTAATTTTTTTTTTGTACAGACAAGGTCTCACTGCATTGCTTAGGTGGTCTCAAACTCCTGAGATCTAGCAATCCTCTCACCTTGGCCTCCCAAACTGGTAGGGGCCACCAGTCTTGTTAGTGTTTTTGATACCTCTGCAGACCATTACAGTTATGGTCAATACAGACAAATATATCGTGAAACAAGAGCTAGCCTTTTCTCCTTTGCTGCTAAAAGTTAGAAATATCCCTGGATACTTGGAACTTTGCAATGTCAGGGGTTCTGTTGGAGCATGGGGAAAGGTGTGGAGGAGAGAGCAGAGCAGAGATGGCTGGGCAGGAAGGGGGTGGTAGAGACCTAGGCCCCATATTTCTCCCCTCCCTCCTGTCCCCCTACTCTTTCCAGCACACCAGATTGCTTCTCATCCTGTTGGCTGGGTACAACGTGAAGCTCAGTACAAAAAGAATATAAATTCAACTGCATTGTCCAGGAAGTGACCTCCTAAGTTCCACGTTCACTTTCTCTCCTCCCCTAAGTCTGTATAGTCTCTAGACTGAGCTCAAATCCTGGCCCAAACCCACCACATGAACTGATGCCTAACAGAAAACAAGCACGCAGGGGCTGTCAGTGGTACCAGCTGACTTGACTGCAGATAACAGAGAGGTTGTCATAGAGGCACCTGGCATTTGAGGAAAACACTTTTAAAAAGTCAAAGAGCAGATTAGGTATCGAACTTTCTGAGCCATGCAGAACTTCCAGGCTTCAGAGGAAGGGATTGTGACTCACTGGACCTGGAGAAAGAGGGCACAGGAGAGAGGAAACAGGAGGTTTCCTGTCCTCTAGTGTGAACGAGCTGTCAGTACAGTGCAACTGAGCATGGCAAGGACCTTGAGCTTTTGCAGTCCTGATTTCCTGATCCACAAAATAGGGGAGATAACTGAGTTTTAAATGAGATAATTTATAGAGAACACATGGTTTTAGGGCCTGGCAGATAGCAAGTACTCAACATATTTAATTCATGAATGACACCTGGATGCTCTGCTACTTGGAGGTCAATTAGACTTCTCAGTCTTATGCAAACTGAATTTGACCAGCCATTCCTAATGCTGCCCACCACTCACATTGATCACACTGAATGGGGAGGAGGTGCCACTCACACCAGCTCACCTGTCTACAGCTCTAGTTAATCTTTTTTTTTTTTTGAGTCCGGATCTTACTCTGTTGCCCAGGCTGGAGTGCAGTGGCACAATTACAGCTCACGATAGCCTCAGCTTCCTAGGTTCAGGTGATCATCCCTCCTCAGCCTCCAGAGTAGCAGGAATAACAGGTACGTACCACCACACCTGGCTAATTTTTTTGATTTTGCATGGAGACGAGGTCTTGCTATGTTGCCCAGGCTGGTTTTAAACTCCTGGGCTCAAGCAATCCTCCTACCTCAGCCTCCCAAAGTGCTGGGATTACAGGCATGTGTCACTGTGCCTGGCCTGTCTAGTTAGTCTTACTATTCATAGGTTGGAATTAAATGACCCATTCTGAGGGTTCACAGATGTTGCTTTATCATTACCATCGACAGTGCAAGAGAAACAGCAGATAAGTGGGCACCCCCCAACACCAGCAGGCAGCTCTCCTGGTCATGACTGCAAGATGGCACTCTACTTTTTTTAAAAGTCTTTAACACACACATTTTATTGTTTCTTTTATTTGTATCTCATCAGAAGCAGTGTCATATTTTTAATTCATTCTGGCCAGAGTACAGTGGCTTACATTGTTTTTCATCATGAAATGTAGATGTGGAATAGATATGAATTATAGAGTTGTTATTAAAGACAGGACAAATTCAGGATCCTCTAATCCAGCCTCCTCACTCTAAAAAGTAGAAGTGGAAGCCTGAGGGTATTAAATGAGTTCCTCCAGTGGGCATGTATCCCAGGCATCAGGATCCTGCTTACATGGTCTGCTGGCCTATTACTCTCCCAAAGTGTCTATAGACATAAAACGATTTGAGTGCTGTTGTTTTGAAATGAAGGGTATTCATCAGTGTGGAGGATTCTCAAATAAGATAACACCACCTTTGGCCCAGTCTCTTCCTGTCTTTGGCCCATTATCCCTGACTCTGTACCGGAAACACACATCTGTCTATTATGTGAAAGAGGCAGTGATGACAGAATGAACAGTTCCTGTTTTTTCCTTCTGTGGGATAACTCCTCCACAAACTCTGGGCCCTTAGATACACAGTCATGATCAAAACAGAGTAAGATTCCTGAGCTTTCAACATGGTACAGGGGCTTGCCTGGAAAGAACATTTTATAATGGAACTCTGCAACTCTAGGAAGACTCAGCTCTACAGAGGATAAGACCTGGATATTTGTGAATACATTTTCTCCAGGATAATTGATTGTTTTGTTCTCTCTTTTTTTTTCTTTTTTTTTTTTTGAGTTGGAGTCTCACTCTGTCACCCAGACTGGAGTGCAGTGGTTGCTCCCAGCCACCACAGTCTTGACCTACAGGGCTCCAGCGATCCTTACGCCTCAGCCTTCTAAGTAGCTGGAACTACAGGCGCACGCTACCACACCCGGCTAATTTTTTTTATTTATTGTAAAGATGAGGTCTCACCAAGTTGCCCAGGTGGGTCTCGAACCCACGAGCTCAGGCAATCCACTCAGCTCGGCCTCCCAAAACGCTAGGATTACAGGCTGTGCCACTGAGCCTGGCCTGTTTTGTTCTCTCAACTAAGTAAATATTCAAAGCAAATGTAGCCGGGCGGTGGCTCAGCCTGTAATCCCGCGCCTTTGAGAGGCTGAGATGAGTGGATTGCCTGAGCCCGCGGGTTCGAGACCCGCCTGGGCCAGCGACACCTCATCTCTACAATAAAATCAAAAAATTAGCCAGGCGTGGTAGCGCGCACCTCTAATTCCTGCTACTCGGAAGACTGAGGCGGAAGGATCGCTAGAGCCCAGCAGGTCGAGGCAGCGGTGGCCGGGAGCGGCCGCTGTACTCCAGCCTGAGCAACAAAGTGAGACTCCAACTCAAAAAAAATAAAATAAAGTAAATGTAGATAAATGAGAAGATATAGAGAAATGTTTGGACAAAATACACATTCAAGATATAATAGCTGTTGTTCAAACTAAGATTTTGCAAATTCTAGACTTATCCAGACTAGACTAAATTTTTCTCTCAATCTATAGATTATTATCTTTTAAATAGTGTAGACCCAATATTTGACATCTTCTTTGTTTGAAATCAATAATGGCCATACACAGTGACTCATTCCTATAATCCCAGTGCTTTGGGAGGTCAAGGAAGGAGGATCACTTGAGCCCGGGAGTTTGAGAACAGTTTGGGCAACATAGTGAGACCTTATCTCTAAAAAAAAAAAAAAATTAGATGGGTGTGGTGGCATGTGCCTGTAGTCCAGCTATTTGGAGGCTGAGGCAGAAGGATCACTTGAGCCTAGGAAGTCGAGGCTGTGGTGAGCTGTGATAGTGCCACTGCACTCCGGCTTGGATGACAAAGTAAGACTCCAGCCCTCTCCCTCCCTCCCCCCAAAAAGCCAATAATAATTACTTATCAAGCAACTACAGTGTGCCAAACAGTATGATAAATGCTTTTCATGGAATCTCATTTAATTTGCATAGTATTATAAGTGTGATTTCCCTCATTTTATTGTTAAGGACACTGAGGCTCAAAGGTAAAGGCCACCAGATGTTTTAAGATGTTTGAGGCCAGGCTCGGTGGCTCAGCCTGTAATCTCAGCACTTTGAGAGGCCAAGGCATGTGGATAGCCTGAGCCTACAGGTTCGAGGCCCACCTGGCAACTTGGCGGGACTTCGTCCCTATGATAAATCAAAAATTAGCTAGTTGTGGTAGCGTGCGCCTGTTGTTCTGGCTACTTGGAAGGCCGAGGCGGAAGGATTGCCGGAGCCCAGCAGGTCAAGACTGCAGTGGCCGGGAGCATGCCACTGCACTCCAGCCTGGGTGACAGAGTGAGATTCCAACTCAAAAAAAAAAAAAGATGTTTGCCAAACTGTTTCTGTTCTCATGAAGCAGGGGAAGCAAGGTTTTAGGTGAGCACCAGGGAAAGGTAGCTAACCTAGTTGCTGAGCCAAAGGAAGCCCTCCTGTCAGAAAACATTCTACTCTCCCAGGCTAACACTACCTCCGATAGCCAGCCTTTCTGAACTCTAAAGACACAGTCTATTAAAGCAACCTTTTGTCCCTAATTCTCTTGTTATCCCTTCTATGAATGTCTCTGGGTAAAACTGTGTCCTCTGGGTGAATCTGGTTGTCCTTGAAAATTTGCTTCATCCATCAATTCTTTCATTTTTTCCTTGCACCAAAAAATACCTCTCTTCACTGCCTCTTCCATCGCCCAAGAGTTGGTAGGAAAGGACTGTGATTTGTAGAGTGACTAGGCCTTATTAGACACTAAGAGGCATACCTGTGAATAAATGTCCCACCTTGGTGGGTGCGATAGTTCATACCTATAATCTTAGCACTTAGGGAGTCCAAGGTTGGAGGATTTCTTGTGCCCAGAAGTTCAAGACCATTCTAGCAGCATGGCAAGACCTCATCGCTAAAAAAAAAATAAAAAAATAAGCTTGGTGTGGTGGTGTATGCCTGTAGTCCCAGCTACTCTGGAGGCTAAGGTGGGAGGATTGCTTGAGCCCCAGGAAGTCGAGGTTGTAGTGAACTGTGATCATGCCACTGCACTCCAGCTTGGGCAAAAGAGTGACAACCTGACTCAGGAAAAAAAAAGACTCCACTTTAGCACATGACTCTGTGATTAGGTTTTGTCTGCTCAAAGTCATCATCATTATTATTATTTTTTTGAGTTGAAGTCTTACTCTGTCACCCAGGCTGGAGTACAGTGGCACGTTCACAGCCACCGCAGCCTCAACGTGCTGGGCGCAGTTGATCCTTTGGCTGCCTTCCAAGTAGGTGGAACTACAGGCATATGCCACCATGCCTGGCTAACTTTTTGATTTATTGTAGAGATGAGGTTTCGCCCATTTGCCCAGGCTGGTTTTTTTTTTTTTGAGTTGGAGTCTCTGTTGCTCAGGCTAGAGTGCAGCCTCAACTAGCTGGACTTAGACGATCCTTCCACCTCAGCCTTCCAAGTAGCTAGCTGGAACTATAGGCGTGTGGTACCACGCCTGGCTAATTTTTTATTTATTGTATTATTTATTGTATTACTTATTGAGATGAGGTCTCACCAAGTTGCCCGGGTGGGTCTCGAATCCACGGGCTCAGGCAATCCACTCGCCTCGGCCTTCCAAAGTGCTGGGATTACAGGCTGAGCCACCAAGCCCAGCCCAGAAAGCATATTTTTTTAAAAAATAGCTAGGCATAGTGGCACACACCTGTAGTCCCAGCTTCTCAGGAGACTGAGGTGGAAGGATCACCTGAGCCCAGGAGGTTGAGGCCATGGTGAGCTATGATCATGCCACTGCACTCCAGCCTGGGTGGACAGAGTGAGATCCTGCCTCTCAAAAACAAAAACAACACACACACAAATCCCAGAGTTTCTGTAGGTGTGTACATCCCCATGCTTGCTCCTCGTGATAAATTTGATTTTTAGAAATGCTCTTTATTTAAATAATATTTCACCCAAATTATTGTTTGCTCTTCCATTTAAATAATCAGGGTTTGTCATTATGGTGCCAGCTAAAAGAGACAGTAATGATCATGCTTAGGCACAGCTGTAGAGTTTTTTGCTTGCCAATTTGTTAAAAGGTTAATGTCCTATTGCATTTTTTATTGTCTGCTTTATTGGAGGTTGCCCAGTTTTAGCTGAATTTCCTCTTCATTTCCCTAAGAGCCGATGAAATGAAACTACTATTGTTCTTCCTAATGTGTTGGAGCAGAGCCTTCTCTGGGGATGTAAGGAACCCATGCTGCAACCATGAAAGGATGAGGACAGAGTTCCACAGAGGTGAAATTTCTTGTTTGAACAGACAGCAATTCTGTGCTTGGTGCCATATATACAAATACAGAACATTAGCTGGGAATGGCAGCTCATGCCTATAGTCCCAGCTACTCTGGAGGCTGAGGCAGAAGAGAGACTTGAGTTCAGGAGTTCAAGGCTGTAGTGCACTATGATTATGTCTGAGAATAGCCACTACACTCCAGCCTGGACAACACAGTGAGACCCTGTCTCTTAAAAAGCAGAGAACATCAATATAAAGAGAGTGAATTAAAGAATCAATAAGATTATTTGCTTGTAATCAACACAAACGAACTCTGGCTAGTTAGAAATTTTCAAAGGAGAGTGTATTGGAAGAAGTTTGGGTGGAGGGTGCCCACAGAATTGAAGAGAAAGCTGAAAGCCAGAATTAGAAAAGGCAGGAGCAAGAGCCACTCTGGGTCTCTGGCAAGGACTGCAGGTGGTTTTCTCCAAGTGCCACCATCTCAGTGAATGAGCAACAACCATTTTCAGTTTCATTTTCATATTCCTAAAGAAATTCCAGGCAAAGAGTTTTGTAGTGACTTCAGTTAGCATGTGACTGCAGGAGAACGGGGAGCCTTGACTTACAATCCTGCCAGTCAATATTGAATGAAGTAAGTCCCTGAAAAACACCTCTTTTTTTTTTTGAGTTGGAATCTCACTCTGACACCCAGCTGGAGTGTAGTGGCACGTTCATGGCCACTGCAGCCTTGACCTGCTGTGCTCAGGTGATCCTTCCACTTTAACCCTTCCAAGTAACTGGAACTACAGGCGTGTGCCACCACGCCTGGATAATTTTTTTATTTTTTATTTTTTATTGTAGAGACAAGGTCTCACCAAGTTGCCCAGGCTGGTCTCGAACCCGAACCTGGACTCAGGCAATCCTCTCGCCTCAGTCTCCCAAAGTGCTAGGATTACAGACATGAGCCACCATGCCCAGCTTAAAAAAAAAATGCCTCTTTTTTTGGTTTGTTTTTGAGTCGGAGTCTCACTCTGTCACACAGGCTGGAGTGCAGTAGCACACTCACGGCCACCGCAGCCTCGACCTGCTGGGCTCTGGCAATCCTTCTGCGTCAGCCTTCCAAGTAGCTGGAACTACAGGTTCCACGCTTGGCTCATTTTCCTTGATTTATTGGAGAGATGAGGTCTTACCAAGTTTCCCAGGCTGGTCTACAAACCCATGGGCTCAGGCCATCCTCTCACTTCGGCCTTTCTTTTCTTTTTTTTTTTTTTGAGTTGGAGTCTCA
>NW_007260604.1:166935-168850 GCF_000164805.1 Carlito syrichta
ACTCACCTCAGCCTCCCAAAGGTGCAGGATTACAGGCTGAGCCACTGAGCCCAGCTTACTTCGGCCTTTCAAAGTGCTAGGATTATAGGCGTGAGCCACCGCACCCAGCAGAAAATGCCTCTTAACCAGACCCAAAAAGCACTAACCATAAAGGAAAATAAAAATGATGAATTAGACTACATGTAATTTAAGGATGTCATCACCTGTACCCCATAAATATATACGAATATTATGTATCAATAAAAAATATAAAAATGAAAAAGAAAAATGAAGATATCTGTTATTCAAAAACCACCATTAAGGAAGTTAAAGGCAAGCCACAGCATAGGAGAAGATATTTGTGATAAATACATATGACAAAGAACTCATATCCAGAATATACAAAGAACTTTTACAAATCAACAAGGACATAGTAGACCACCTAATGGACAAAAGCCTTGAAAAGGTATTTTGTCCGGGACGCCCCATCCCCGTGGTGGGGCGTGCCCCGCTGTGCATTGGGACTGGAGTCCAGTGCAGAGAGCCCCTGGTCTTGGTACAAGGGTGCAGTGGAAAGGCGGCTGCCCCCTCAACCATCATGCACCACACATTCGTGGGGAACCTGGTACTAAACCATTCGTAGATGACCTACTTCTAGGTCGGGGTTTCATATGTAGCAGAGCAGCTCCCTCACTGCGATCTATTGAAAGTCGGTCCTCAACACAGGGTTTAAAAAAAAAAAAAAAAAGGATATTTTGCAAACAGGCTATCCACATGACCAGTAAGCATATTAAAAGGTTTACAGCTTCATTAGTCATCAGTGAACACTCATTAAAATCCACAATATAACACACACCCCCACACAGCCACAATCATAGCCAAAATGAAAGTGACAGGCAACCTCAAGTGTTGACAAGGATGTAGTACAACCAGAACACTTACACATGGTCAGGGGGATGTAAATTTGTACAATCATTTTATCTATCCAACGACAGAGCAGTTCTGGCTCCTGGATACCCAAGACACATATGTGCATATATGCTCCCAAAGGCATGTCCACGAGTATTCACCAAATCGCTAGCCATAATTCCAAAAATCTGGAAGCTCTCAAATGTTCATCAGCACTAGAAGGGATAAGCTGTGTCACATTCATGCAATTGGATATACTGCAGACATGCACATTAATACACCGCATGCAAGAAAATAAACGAATCTCATGAACATAAAGAAGACATGCTGTATGACTTCATTTATCTCAAGTTCAAAAACAAGCCAGCTACAGTGTGGTAGTAGGAGTTGTAACCGTGGTTACCAAGGGGAGGAACAGTCAGTGATTGGAACGGAGCACAAAGGGGTCTTCTGGGGTGCTGGCTATGTTCTGTCTCTTGATGTAGTGACTCATCTAGGCGTCTTCACTTTGCACAGATTTACTGAACTTTAAACTTATGATTCATGTTATTTTCTCTATATTCTATACTTTTTAAAAAGTTTACAAAAAGAGCCTAGGTAACAATAACTGGGTTTGAAAAGCCTAGGTAACAATACCTGGGTTTGAATCCTGACTCCACCCCTCTCTAACTGTGACTTGGGCAGCTTATTTAATTTCCTTGAGCCTTCATTTTGTCATCTATAAAAGGGAGATAATAGCAGTACCTACCTCATTGAGCTGTTGTAAAGATTAAATGAGATTATCCAGGTAAAGTGCTTGAAACTGTCAGATACACGGTAACCAGAATATAGCTCTATATATATTGTATAGTGATTCCTCCATTCTTTTTTTTTTTTTATTAATCAATATTTTTTATTATGGTTTTGTGGGGTACAATTAAGGGTTAGGTGTACAATTACGTTTCATTCAGGCACCCTGTTGATAAGAGGTGTTTTCCCATCCCCAGACAGATATTTGCTACTGTTAATCCCATCCCCCTCCCCTCCC
>NW_007260604.1:169915-171417 GCF_000164805.1 Carlito syrichta
TGGCAGGTTTCTGTTTGTTTATTATTGGTATAGAGAAATGCGATTGTCTTTTGTACATTTATTTTGTATCCTGAAACTTTGCCAAAGGTCTTTATCAATGTAAGATTTTTGACAGATTCTCTTGGGTTTTTAAGGTACACAATCATATCATCTGCATAGAGAGATAACTTGACTTCCTCTTTTCCTATTTGAATACCTCTGATTGCCTCCTCTTCTCTGATTGCTCTAGCCAGGACTTCCAATACTATGTTGAACAGGAGGGGTGAGAGTGGGCCTCTTTGTTTAGTTCCAGTTTTCAGGGGAATTGGTTCCAATTTTTGTCCATTTAGGAGTATGCTGGCTGTGGGTTTCTCGTAGATGGCTTTTACTATTTTGAGGTATGTTCCCCATATGCCTAGATGTTCAAGGGTTTTATCAAGAAGGGGTGCTGGATTTTATCAAAAGCTTTTTCTGCATCTAATGATATGATCATATGATTTTTGTTTTGACATCTGTTGATGTATTTAATTACATTTATGGTTTTACAAATGTTGAACCAGCCTGGCATCCCAGGAATGAAGCCTACTTGGTCATGGTGGATGATTTTTGAGATGTATTGCTGAATCCAGTTTGCTAGGATCTTGTTGAGAATTTTAGCATCTATGTTCATCAAAGATATTGGCCTGTAGTTCTCTTTCTTTGTTGGATCTTTACCTGGCTTGGGTATCAATGTGATGCTGGCTTCGTAAAATGATTTGGGGAGAGTTCCATCTTTTTCAGTCGCCTGGAATACCTTCAGTAGGATTGGTATCAGCTCCTCCTTGAATATCTTGTAGAATTCTGCTGGAAAGCCATCTGGACCAGGGTTTTTTTTTGTAGGAAGTTTTCTTATTTTGTAGTCGATTTCCTTGATTGTTATTGGTCCAGTTAGGGTCTCAATTTCTTCTTGTTCCAACTTAGGTAGGTTGTGTGGTGTCAGAAAGTCCTCCATTTCCTTAAGGTTTTCAAGTTTGTTTCCATACAAGTGTACGTAGTAGTCTCTAATGATCTTTTTTATTTCTTCAGGGTCAGATGTGACTTCATCTTTTGTGTTTCTGATTGTGCTCATTTGGTTTTCTTCTCGTTTTTCCTTGGTCAGTCTAGCTAGGGGACCATTGATCTTGTTTATCCTTTCGAAGAACCAGCTTTTTGTTTCATTGATTTTTTTTGTATTATCTTTTTGTCTTCTATGTCCTGGATTTGGGCTTTTATTTTGGTGATCTGGATTCTTCTGCTGAAATTAGGGTTTTTGTGGTCTTGCTTTTCCAGCTTCTTTAGGTGGCTTGTTAGGTTGTGAATTTCTGTTCCTTCCATTTTCTTCATGTGTGTTTGTAGGGATATAAATTCCCCTCTTACTACAGCTTTCAGGGCATCCCAGAGGTTTTGGTAAGATGTTTCTTCATTTTCATTTGTTTCCAGGTATCTTTTGATCCCTGTTTTGATTTCATCGTTAACCCAGCAGTTGTTTAGCATCATGCTGATTA
>NW_007260604.1:171539-173113 GCF_000164805.1 Carlito syrichta
AGAATATGTTCCATGTGGTGATGAATAGAATGTGTATTCTGTGGTCTTTGAATAGAGTGTTCTGTAGGTATCAATTAAGTCCATTTGGTCCAAAGTCACATTGAGTTTCCGGATCTCCTTGCTGATTTTTTGTCTTGATCTGTGTAGGGTTGTGAGTGGTGTATTAAAGTCCCCAGTTATGATAGTGTTAGAGTCGATATCTTTCTTTAGTTTTCCAAGAAGTTGCTTTATGAAAGTTGGCGCACCTATGTTGGGTGCATATATGTTTAGGATAGATATTTCTTGTTGATGGATTGAGCCTTTTATCATTATGTAGTGGCCTTCTGTATCTTTTTTGATTTTTAATAGCTTGAAGGGTATTTTGTCTGAAATTAAGATCACTACTCCTCCTTTCTTTTGTATTCCATTTGCCTGAAAGTTTGTTTCCCATCCTCTTCCTTTGAGTCTGTGGGTGTCCTTTCTAGTGAGGTGAGTCTCTTGAAGGCAATAGATTGTTGCCTGATGATATTTTATCCATTTTGCCATTCTATGTCTTTTCAGTGGTGCATTTAGTCCGTTCACATTTAGGCTAATAATTGAAATGCAAGAGTTGATCCCTGTCATAAGGTTCTTACAGAGTTGTTCCTGTTTGTTTGTTGTCTTTCTTTGGGTTTTGGAGTTGGTTCATGTGTGTTTTTAATCTTTTGCCTGTACTCTTGTGAAGAATGCTGCTGTTCTTTTTTCTTTTTCTTTTTCTTCTGTGTTCAGTACTTTCTTAAGTGTTTCTTGTAGAGGTGGTCTGGTGGCAGCGTAGGTCTTAGGGATTGGATGTCTGGAAATGATTTCAACTCTCCCTCACTAATGAAGCTTAGTTTGGCTGGGTAGGTTATTCTTGGTTGAAATTGTTTCTCTTTTAGAACTTTGAAGATAGGGCTCCAGGCTCTCCTAGCCTGGAGGATTTCTGTAGATAAATCTGCTGCTATTCTAATTGGTCTTCCCTGGTAGGTAGTCTGGCCTTTTTCTCTTGCTGCCTTTAGGATTTTTCCTTTTATGGCTACTTTGTTTAGGCAGATTATTATGTGTCTGGGAGTTGGTCTTCTCATTTGTTGTCTTGCAGGGGTTCTCTGAATCTCTTGTGTTTGAATTTTTTCATCCTTAATGAGATGAGGGAAGTTTTCTTGAATGATTTCATGAAATGTTTGTTCCAGTGTGGCTTCTGTTTCTCTCTCTGCCTCAGGAAACCCAATTACTCTTAGGTTTGGTCTCTTGAAGTGATCATTCATCTCTTGCAGGTCTTGTTCTGTCTTTTTGAGCTTCTTTTCTATGCTTTTGACAGTTTGGGTTAGTTCTGTGTTTTGGTCTTCGAGCTCTGAGATTCTTTCTTCTGCTTGGCTGATTCTGCTTTCCATGCTTATTAGTCTGTTGTTCATTTCCATCACAGTATTCTTTACTGCTGTCATTTCTGACATCAGCTCCTTCCTATTTTCCTCTTGTCTCTCCTCAATTTTTAAAATTCTCTCCATTAATGTCTTGATGTCTGGGTTTTGTTGCATGTGACCAATCATTCTGGGGGCTCTTCATTGTTTGTGTTCTAG
>NW_007260604.1:173296-183529 GCF_000164805.1 Carlito syrichta
TCAATCTCCTATTCTTATGTATGTCCTTTTACTTTGTTCAGTTCTGGAGTTGCACTGTAGGTTGGAGCTGGTCCTTTTTGCAGTTTTGAGATTTACTTAAGGGGAGAGCTGTGGTTCAAAATCTGTCTGCAGGTCCTGGTATTTGCTGATAGGTGTGTGGATAATGTGGAACCCACTTCCCACTGCCCTGGAATCTGTCCATGCAGTGGGGCTATAGGTTTACTCCCTGAAATAAAATGTGGTTAGCAGAGGGGAGAGAATGGAGCAGATAGTGGGTTGAAGAGGGGAGTGGAGAGATAGAGGAGTAAGGGGGGGAACAAACGAGTGTGCCAACAAATAGAGACAGAGGCCTATACTGAAACAGATAAAAACAATAGACCACAGCTACAGACGAACCAACTCTCATACAAAAAATACAAAATAAAAATAAAACATATAGTGATGCTAACATACAAGCTAACCAACTACCTTGTTAGTGTGCTGTTCCTCTATACAGAGATATAGTTTACAGAGAGAAGAAAAGAGAAGAAAAGGAAAAGGAAAAAAGAAAAAAGGGAACAATACATTAGGAATAGAATTAAGTCATTAGACTAATAGAATCAATGAAGCGCACTCTGAGACATTTCGTTTAAGTCCAATGTCCTTTCAGGTCTGATTTCTAGTTTTCTTTTCAAGCTGGTAAATTAGTTTGCAGTTAGGGTCAGTTGCCCCTGGTCTGCTGTGAAGGGCAGTTCAGATTACCCTCCGTTCAGCACTCTGGCCTATGTCTTTATCAAGCTTGTTTCTCCCGTTTTGGTGTTGTTACCTTGAATCGCCAGCAGGTGGTGATATCTCATCTGCTCACCCCAGAGTGGGTGGGGCCGGACAGGAACAAG
Source organism: Carlito syrichta (assembly GCF_000164805.1). NCBI lineage: Eukaryota > Metazoa > Chordata > Mammalia > Primates > Tarsiidae > Carlito > Carlito syrichta. The sequence goes on from NW_007260604.1 coordinate 174,172, forward strand.
ATGGCTGCCTGCCTCAGGGCAGGCAATTGGAGCCTTATGGCGGGCGGGCAGGACAGTTTAGGTTGCAGGAGAGGTCGCTGCGATCCCAGCAGATCTTCCCTGAAGGGGTTTGATGTGGATCGCCTCAGCCCAGGTGGTGTGATGTGCTACGGCCATCACCGAGGCTGTGGCAGCAGCGGTGGCAGCGGCGGGGGTGGGGGGTGGCCTGTGGTGGCGGCAGCACCGTTTGCGCCGCAGTGACTGTCCAGTCTGTTGCGGTGGCAACGGCCAAGCTCTGTATGAAGAGCAGGCTGCGATGTTGGGGTCCACAGCCCCCTGGGGCGAGAGTCAGAGACCCACTGCAGATCTCCTTTGCAGAGGACTTCAGAGACCGGGCTGCCCTGTCACCATCTTGCTGCTTCTCTTCTAGGTCTGATTCCTCCATTCTAAGTGTGCTGGGGGTATGTAAAAGAATATCAAGCCGGGCTCGGTGGCTCAGCCTGTAATCCCGCGCCTTTGGGAGGCTGAGGTGAGTGGATTGCCTGAGCCCGTGGGTTCGAGACCTGCCTGGACAGTGAGACTCATGTCTACAATAAATCAAAAAATCAGCCGGGTATGGTAGCGCATGCCTGTAATTCCAGCTACTTGGAAGGCTGAGGCGGAAGGATCGCCGGAGCCCAGCATGTCGAGTCTGTGGTGGATGGGAGTGGCCATTGCACTCCAGTCTGGGCAACAGAGTGAGACTCCAACTCAAAAAATAGAATATCAAACCCTGGCCTCAAGGAGCTTGTCATCATAATTAGAAAGAAGAGACATGTAAAAGAACAAATAGTCGACGCTACAAGTCAGTATTGGGAAATTCAAAATGGGTGATACAGATAAGAAAAACAGAAAGGGTAGATTCCTATAGGTTAGAGTGTTCTAGGTAAAATACACAGAGTAGTTAGAAATCAGACTAGTGGTTACCCTTGGTAGGGATAGGGACAAGAAAAGGGCACAAGGGAACTTGTTTCTTGATCCATGTGCTGATTACATGCACGTATTCAGTTGTGAAGACTTACAGAGCTGTGCACCTATGATATGTGCATTTTTCTGTGTGTGTGCCCTGCTCCAAGTAGATGGAAAGGGCACTTGTTTTGAAATCTGGTTGATATTTGACCATAGGCAAGTTACTTAAGCTTAGGCTTGAATTTTATTTTCCTCATCTAGAAACTACAAATAATACGTCCTGTAGGACTATCATGAGAAACCACGAAGGCTGTATATGTAGGCCATTTAGTCCAGGACGGGACAGGGAACTGTCATGCCCCTGATCTTGCAAGGTGAGAGGACCTTTCCAGTGTGAGGATTTGGAGCCTCTGTCTGGGTTTCACCACTTTGCTGGGAGAATGACCTGTGCCATTAATGGTGTTGTGAACGGAACACATTGTGGTGGCGCAGTGACTCAGCCATCAGGGCAAAGGACACTTGTGCTTATCAGAGCCACTGCTGGACATTTGTCCCACACCACCACCATCGGTTTCCTTTTCCTGTGTTTAGTCACAGCCACACCTGCAGGTGAGCCCAGCGCCTGATCCAGGTGTACACTCAGTAAATATTTGCTGCCTGCCTACTGGATGCTATGTTAGACTCTGACAGAGTACATGGTGATGACTAAAACAGGGAAGGAGCCTTTGCCTTCAAGTAGCTTGCACTGGAAGCTGCTTTTACCCCACCAGTGTCTCTCCTTATCCTCCACTCCCCCAGCAGAAGTCTCTCATTCTCATTCTAATTTATATTCACTTCCTTCCCCCACTCACCTCACCCACACACTCCTCACTGAACTCCATTCCATATAAGCAATTGAAAAGCCACTTGACACAGGCTCTAACAAAAGCCATCATCTCAGAGCACGTAACTTCTCCTTGCTCCCTGCTTCCAGATGATGCAGTGCCTTGCATTCATTATAAAAACAGAAACACCTACTTCGTAAGTATCAGTTCCATGCTGGGCACTTGCCCACTTGTCTGTAAGTTTCACGACATCCTGCAGGGCATCTCTAGCCCATTTTTATAGGCAAGGGACACAGGGCTTGGCTTTTTTTTTTTTTTTTTTTGAAATGGAGGCTCACTCTCGCCCAGACTGGAATGCAGTGGCTGCTTCCAGCCACTGCAGCCTCGACCTGCTGGGCTCTGGCGATCCTTCCGCCTCAGCCTTTCAAGCAGCTGGAACTACAGGCGCGCGTCACGCCCAGCGAGTTTTTTTTTGATTTATTGTAGTGATGAGGTCTCGCCAAGTTGCCCAGGCAGGTCTCGAACCCGCGGGCTCAGGCAATCCACTCACCTCAGCTTCCCAAGGCGTGGAATTACAGGCTGAGCCATCGAGCCTGGCTTGGCATTGACATAGTTTAATCAGCGTCACTCTTGGCCTGTTTGTGGCACGGCACAAGCCCTCTCTCTCCAAGTGCCGCACTCCCTGTAGGGCTGTCCACAGTGTGTGCTCTGATATCAAGTGATGCAAACACGCTTCTACTCGCTGTGTCAGTCAACCACACATACAAACCCCTGTGGTTAACATGGGTTAGCATCAGGGGCTCTGACACTACAGTCCCTCTCTCACTTTAATGATTCGAGTTGGACTGGAAATGTCAGTAGAGAGCTAGTTGGCCTTGCAAACAATCTGAGCTGTTTTATAAATGCTTTGATATCCAGCAGTCCTAACCTGCTCTACCATCAGAAGGGACGCTGAGCCTATTTCATTATCTAGATTAAAATCTTGGATGCAAGCAAGACTTCCAGTCATTGCAGGAAGAGCCTGTGTATATTGACAGAGTTCTGCCATATTGGCCCTATTTTCCTGGACTGTCTCTCTCAGATTAATTTAGTACTTATTGCTACTCCAGAATTTAGTACTCCAGAATTTAGTACTCCTCTACTCCAGAAATCTCTAGACAAACAGGGGTATCTGATGCTGATTAAAGGGAGTTTTGCTGTGAACTGGGCACAGAGGAGGCAGACAATGAGGTACATGCTTACCATGTCATTCTGATTTTTTTTTTTTTTTGAGTCAGAGTCCTACTCTGTCACTCAGGCTGAAGTACAGTGGTATGATCATGGCTCACCACAGCCTTGACCTCCTAGGCTCCAGTGATCCTTCTGCTTCAACCTTCTGAGTAGCTGGGACTACAGGCATGCATCACCGTGCCTATCTAATTTTTTAATTTTTTGTAGAGACAAGGACTCACTACATTGCCTGGGCTGACTTTGAATTCCCAGGCTCAAGCAGTCCTCCCACCTCAGCCTCCCAAAAAGTACTAGGATAACAGTCATGAATCACCATGCCTGGCCTGAATAGTTTTTGTAAGAGGCACAGTCCAGAGAGGCTCCTACTCCCACTAGTCCTAATGTTTTTCTGTACTGGCCTTCAACCTTCTAATAAACCACTCCGACTGAGACAGGCCAACTCTATTTAATGCATAATGTCATGGTATGTGTGAGGGCTTGAGTCATGTTCAAGTAAGAAGATCGAAAGCCAGCAAATCACTATGGGTTTAGGATCTAGGCTCAAATTTTTTTGTCTCAGAAACTTAATATTACTATGTTGAGAGTTGAGCATTTCCAGAGGTTGACACAAATTTACAGTAGGAGGTACAATGTTGGCAATATGACTAACACCAGTTATTTGTTCAAAAACAAAAAGTTATCATTGTGTTTCCTCTGCATGGACTCAGATCTTTACAGGTGTTTTTTCCAGTTCTCATAACCACCTTTCAAGTTGTTGGATAATTGTTCACATTTCACAAGTGTGAATACTGTATTGGTATCAGTATTGGCAGAATACAAGGTGTATTTAGTTCCCAATCTTGAGCATGACAGCTGGTCTTGGTATCCTTAGGCATTCTGTCTGCTGTTGTATCACCCAACTGAAATGCCAGCTCCTTTGCCAATTTTACTTTAACTATCCCAAGCAGAATTACTAGTCATTTCCTTTTTTAGATTCACATAACTCATTTTTTATACTTGTAAGAGCACTTTGTGTTGTTTTGTAATTGCTTTTACTGTATTGTAATTGGTTGTTTATCTGCCCATTTTCTCTGCTAGACTGAACTTCTTAAAGGCAGTGACAGTGCCTTATTCATTGTTTAACATTTGGTTTATCACAGTACCTGGCAGTGTTGTTTATGGAAGGACTGGGTTTAAGTCTTGTGTCTATTTTTGCTGACATTATATCTTTAGCACATGGCACACTGTCTAGTAACACATATTATATGCTCAGTACATATCAAATGAATGAATATAATCTTGGCTATTATTTTTTTCTATACATCTTTTTTGTTATCAAGACTGAGGAATAATAATATCTACCATATATAGGGTTGGTGTGAGATTAAATGAATGAATCAAACCAGGGTAAATGATGGTGCAAGAGTGACTTTTGAGATTGAGGTAGTGGTTATCAGTTTCATCATGTATAAACAGTTCTTTTATGTTTATGGCTATAGTAGTATTCTAGGATATGTGTGTGATACAACTTGCTTCTGCATTCTTCCACTGATAGGTATTTGGGATGTTTTTAGTTTCACACTATTCTGAACATTCTTGAACAAGTCTATTTGTGGACATATTTTTCATTTGTCTCAGGAACAAACATAGAATCATCAGGTCATAAGGTAGTTGAGTATTTAAATCTTAGAGGCTGCCTAATCATTTTTCAAAGTGATCTTGCCATTGTTTACTCTCATCAACAACGTATGAGAGTTCTAGTTGCTTCATATCTTTGTTGACATTTGATGTTTTCATGATTTGTAGCCCTTTGCACTCAGATGTCCCCTCTGAGGAGACACTGTGAATCCAGCAAATCACTTGGATGTCCCCTCTCAGAGGGCATAAGGAGATTGCTGGTGATTATGCATGACAAACTTATGCCAGGACAAATTTTTCAAAAATGTATGTTTCCTTGAAGTTTTTCATTCAAATTGCATGAAAAAGCAAATAGATGGAATATATACTGAGATAAACATTTTTTAAAAATCAGCTGGCATTACGTAGAAAGTGAGTGTATGAAGTGTTTTCACAGTGGTACACAGACTGCACGATAAATTACATATTATTAATGTGGGAGGAGGAAAACAAGATTCATTATCTGTTTGAATAGAAAAACACCAGGTGGAAGATGTCAAACAAATTACTATTGCACAACATGCATCAATGAATCTGCAGTGCGTGCTGGTGACTGTTTCACTTGTTACCACACATTAGAAAAATCCAAGGGTTGGGCTTGGTGGCTCAGCCTGTAATCCCAGCACTTTGGGAGGCCGAGGCACGTGGATTGCCTGAGCCCACGGGTTTGAGACCAGCCTGGGCAACTTGGCGAGACCTCATCTGTACAATAAATCCGCCCCCCCCAAAAAAAAAAATTAGCCAGGCGTGGTAGTGCACCTGTAGTTCTGGCTACTTGGAAGGCTGAGGCAGAAGGATTGCCAGAACCCAGCAGGTCAATGCTGGGGTGGCCGTGAGTGTGCTATGGCACTCCAACCTGGGTGACAGAGTGAGATTCCAACTAAAAAAAAATTTTAATTTAATTTAAAAAATAAGATATGAAATATACTTCTGTGTAGTGGACATTGTCATGCTATTATAAACTTTGTTTAAAATTTATTTCGAATTGTTACAAGTATTTCTTTTTTTTTTTTTTTTTTTTTGAGTTGGAGTATCATTCTGTTGCCCAGGTTGGAGTGCAGTGGCACGCTCATGGCCACTACAGCCTTGACCTGCTGGGCTCAGGTGATCCTTCCGCCTCAGCCTTCCAAGTAGCTGGATCTACAGGCATGTGCCACCTTGCCCAGTTAATTTTTTTATTTTTATTTTATTTTACTGTAGAGATGAGATCTCACCTGGTTGCCCAGGCTGGTCTCAAACCTGTGGGCTCAGGTAATCCTCTCACCTCGGCCTCCCCAACTGCTGGGATTATAGATGCAAGCCACCATGCCTGGCCACAAGTATTTCAATATATAAATAATGATTTTTAAATAATGACTTTGATTTTTAAATAATGACTTTGTATCCTGAGACTTTGCTGCATTCACTTACTAGTTTTATAATTGTGTTGATGTTTTTGGATTTGCTGAGTATATAATCACAAGACTGTGAATAAAGAGTTTTACCTCTTTCTTTTGCTTTTTATTCCTTTTCCTTGCCTTATTGGAAGAATGCTTAAGGTCTGCAGTGCAACCTTGAATAGAAATGGTGAGATTGGGGGAATACTTTCAATATTTCACCATTATGCTAGTTGAGATTTTAGCACATACTCTTTATTAGATTGAGGATGATTTATTCCATTCTGAGTGTGCTGTTAATGGTAGTCCACGTTAGTGGGTATTAAATTTTACTGGCTACTTTTCTGCGCTTATTGTGTTGGTTTCACATGTATTCTTGTATATCACATTCATTCTGTGCATGGATGGATACTTCCATAATATTCCTGGGGGATGCAGAGGAGTTGCTAAACAAGACAGAAATCCAGGCATGTATTTTACGGTGACTACCATGATTCTGGGGTCATATGATCCCCACCTGAGTCTTGTAGTTACCTTCTGAACTCTTTGGGCTGCTATTATTTTTTCTCAATTAACTGTATTAACCAAACAGATGTCTGTTATTTTGGTGGTCAAGGTAGAACTTTGGGTGCTTTTTATTTCTTCCACTTGTCTGTATTTTCTGGATTTGCTTTAGTGACGTGGATTGTGTTTTCAAAAGTTTAAAAGTTATATATAATTAGATTACAGATTAACAGACTAATTAATATCACATCCCTGTCTACTAAAGTCCCTGACTTTAAATTTCAACAGGAATCAAACTTATTGCATGAAACAGATCATCAGCATTGATTCTCCTTTATCTAGTACCATGTTTTCTTTCTTTCTTTTTTTTTTTTTTTTTATTTTTAAGTTGGAGTCTCACTCTGTCGCCCCAGACTGCAGTGGCCGCTCCCGGCCACCACAACCTCAACCTGCTGGGCTCCGGCGATCCTTCCACCTCAGCCTTCCAAGTAGCTGGAATTACAGGCATGCGCTACCATGCCTGGCTGATTTTTTTGATTTATTGTAGAGATGAGGTCTCACTGCCCAGGCGGGTCTTGAACCCGCGGGCTCAGGCAATCCACTCACCTCAGCCTCCCAAAGGTGTGGGATTACAGGCTGAGCCACCGAGCCCAGCTGTACCATGTTTTCTCATTTCATTTTAGATACATTTCTATCAAATCTAAAATTGCCTCCTGGTCACCTTGCTTGGATATGGATGTTTCTGAAATCTCTGAGAGCAACATATTCATACACCATCTCATGGTGGATGGCTAAGCTCTTCTTTTTTGATCCTTTAATTGTTTAATTTTAGAAGGTATGCATTTTTTCATCTGTTCCAACTTTCAGTGTCCTAGATGAAACTCCCAGCACAGTTCTGTTCAACAGGCTTTCCTGTAGCGTCTCTTCTTTAGGAATTTACCAGAGCAGGAAAATAAACACAAACAGATCATGTCTGTGTGGAATGACAGAGAAATATATCAGGGACTTCAGCTGCCTGGGAGTTTATTGGCTTCAGACAGATGGAGTCTGAGTCCAGGATGACTTTGCTCAGAGGTAACTCTTTGTAAGCTTAGCCTTTAAGTTCTGGGGATTTTGTGTATCTGAGGCAGGTCAGGCTTTAGAGGCCTAGATCCACATGAAGGCTCCTGTAGCCTGCTCTGTAGATGGTAGCCATAGGATGTGGAATAAGGATCAGAGATCGACTGTTATTTCTAGCAGTTGTGCTGGGTCTTTGTGGAACAGGAAGTCATTATCTGGAGAACCACAAATCCTTAATAGTTTATTTTCCCCTTCTGGAATCTAGAATAGGCTTCCGCACTGGAATTACAGAGCTCCCTAAGGAACCATTTGAAGTCACTGTCTTGTCAAAATAATCACTATTGTTTTCTTTCTAAGTATAGGTTCCTGATATAAGAAATGTTTACTCCTTTTTCTTAGTAGTTAATGTGCATGGTGATAAATATCAGTTATTTCGTTGCCTTCTATTGATTATTAAAGTTAGAAACTTTTATATTGTAGTAATCAAAACAAACAAAACCCCAAACTCGACTGAATAAGTGCTGCCTCTTTCTCATCTTTATCAGTTTCAATGAAAATAATTTAAGTCACATAGCATGCCATATTTTACAAATGACATTCACATATCTCATTAGTCTTTATAACACATTAGGTCAAAAATGAGGAAATTGAGCAACAGCCGGGTGTGATGGCTCACACTTGCAATCCCAGTGCATTGGGAGGCTGAATGGGGGAGGATCGCTTGAGCCCAGGAGTTCAAGACCAGCCTGAGCAACATAGCGAGACCTTGCCTCTGCAAAAAATTAAAAAACTTAGCCAAGTGCGGTGACACATACCTGTTGTCCTAGCTACTCAGGACACTGAGGCTAGAGAATCACTTGAGCCCAGAAATTCAAAAAGAAATGGAAAAACTTATTCTTCAAGATTGGACAATTCTAATGATGTAGAATTGCAGTCTCCAAGCTGTAATATACCAGAGTGGTTAAAACCAAGTGTTGTGAACTTGGACCTCCTGGGCTCAGAACCTAGTTGTCCTCCTACTGGCTTTGTAACTTTGACCAGGTCTCCTAATTTATGAGCCCATCACGAAAATAGAGGCAATAGGCACCTGCCTCATGTAGGTATGTCCAGGACCAAATGAGATTGTTTCGGTGTGGCTTTAGACAGACCACCTGGCATATGGTACCTGGTTGGCTGCTGTCTTGGAGGTGGTGGTGGTGGTGAGTTTTTATTCTTCACTCTTTCCCACCACCCTTCCTTCCCTGAAACCTGAAGTCGACACCAGAAGTCACCAGAGTACCCTAGACACACCCAAAAAGTTCCCAAGGGAATCCAACCCTAAGTTAAAAAAAGAAAAACTCATGTCATAGAGATCTCTTTCTCCAGCTCAATTTTGCCCTGATGCTGAAGGCAGTATGTGCCTATTTCCTCTTAATCTTAATCAGAAATCTTAAGGTTTGAGATGGGATTGTTACATTATTCCTCTCTAAATATTTTACCGACTGTTTATTCTTTATTTGCTCTTGAACTTTATCAAATGCTTGTATTTGCCACAGTCTGCTCTTAAAGATAGCATAGAGGCCGGACTCGGTGGCTCAGTCTGTAATCCCAGCGTTTTGGGAGGCCCAGGTAAGTGGATTGCCTGAGCCTGCGGGTTCGAGACCCGCCTGGACAACTTAGCGAGACCTCATCTCTACAAAAAATAAAAAAATTAGCCGGGTGTGGTAGCGTGCACCTGTAGTTTCGGCTACTTGGAAGGCTGAAGTGGAAGGATCGCCGGAGCCCAGCAGGTCGAGGCTGCGG
>NW_007260604.1:183549-233798 GCF_000164805.1 Carlito syrichta
AGGCTGCGGTGGCAGGGAGCGTGCCACTGCACTCCAGTCTGGGCAATGGAGTGAAACTCCAACTCGAAAAAAAAAAAAAAAAAAGGGATAGCATAGAAATTCCTTTGCTATATGTCCATACTCTTGAATGTCTTTTTTTTTTGAGTTGGTGTCTCACTCTGGTGCCCAGGCTAGAGTGCATTGGCACAATCACGGCTCACCACAGCCTTGACCTCCTGGGCTCAGGTGATCCTCTCTCCTCAACCTCCTGAGTAGCTGTGACTACAGGTGTGTGCCACCTAATCCGGCTAATGCTTTTTTTTTTTTTCCTTGTAGAGACAGGATCTCGCTATGTTGCATAGGCTGGTCTCAAATTTTTGGCCTCAAGAAATCTTCCTACCTTGGCCTCCCAAAGTGCTGGGATTACAGGTGTGAGCCACAGTGCATGGACAAAAAATAAGTGGAAGTCTTTAAGAAAGCAGGTCTGTGTTTTCTGTTGTGCATCCTGCCCTAAAATGTAACCAAGGTTCTTGCTTGGAGATGGGCAGACAATTCCACCTCTATATCCTTTGCTAGACTTCTCTCATATTTGCAGAGAAGAGGAAGCAACAAGTAAATGCTTGTAAACACATGTGCCATCTGCTGCGTGTCTCACTGCAGGGTTCAAGCCCATCCTTAGGAAATGTCCTCAGTGTAGGACACAAAAGTTTCTATTTTGAAAGAGCGGAAGGCGACATGTTTGTCAGTATTTCATGGTGTGTCACAGCCGGGCAAGAAGCTTTAGATTTGAAAATAGAAGTCCTAATCCCATTACCTCATCTGTGTCTATTAAAGCCCCTGACTTTAAATGTCAACAGGAATCAAATTTACTGCATGAAACAAATCATCAGCATTGATCATCCTTTATCTAGTACCCCGTTTTTGCTTTATATTTCACATCTCCTGTGTGCCCCTCTAAGGCGGTCGAACATCACATAGATGAACTGAAATGTAGTCTCTTTTATTTTTTTATTTATTTTTATTTTACCAGGAGAGATTTTTTTTTCCTTTTAATTTTTAATTTAGTCTCTTTTAATACTCTGCCTTCCAAACTCTTTCAGCATACTCGGTGCTCATACTAGCAACTCGATCAGAAACTGCCAGCAACTACTTGCACTTACTGTCCTCTACACTGCCTGTTGTGAATATTGTCCTATGAAAATTCTCATCCCAGAGTACTAAACAACAAATGTAGGCCCTGAAACTGCATATGCAGAATAATCCCCATGTTATAGAGCCATGTATATGTACTCACGATGTGAGACAGCTCAAAGAAAACACACTGTCATGGTGACATCAGTCATCTGTGGTGGCAACAGAATTTAGGTGTTTTTCATTGTCTGTGTATCTGTGTATCCAAATTTTCTAACATACAGCTTCTTTTTAAAAACTGTCAAGAAGTGTAATCTTCTTGATATTTATAGAAACAAACTTATTTATTTTAGAGCTTGGGACCGGGCACAGTGACTCACGCCTATACTCTCAGCACTTTGGGAGACTGAGATGGGAGGATTGCTTGAGCCCAGGAGTTGAAGACCAGCCTGAGCAACATAGCAACACCTCATCTCTACAAAAAAGAAAAAAATTAGCCCGGTGTGGTGATGCATGCTTGTAGTCCCAGCTACTCAGGAGTTTGAGGCAGAAGGATTGCCTGAGACCAGGAGGTCGAGACTGCATTGAGCTGAGATCATACCATTGCACTCCAGCCTGCACAACAGAGGGAGCCCCCGACTCAAAGAAAAACAAAAACTACTTGGTAACTGGAACATCTATAAAACGAGTTTGCCTTGTCTGCCCTGGATTCAGCTTTTCTCAAATCCTGAGTCATCCCCATCTGAAGCAAAGAATACTTCACCCTATGGGCCTAGGAATGGTGGGGACAAGTTGATTAAGTGGCATTTGTAAAGGTGTGAGAGTGTTCTTACCTTTCCACTTTCCCCGATTCTTTGGTTACTTGATTTAATTTCCTTTCTCGGAAACTCTTATGGTGTCTAGAAGACTGCTGAAAAGGCCATGGGCTGAGCTCAGTGTCTCAGCCTATAATTCCAGCACTTTGGGAGGCCAAGGCGAGTGAATTGCCTGAGCCTGTGGGTTCGAGACCAGCCCGGGCAACTTGGCAACCCCTTGTCTCTACAATGAATCAAAAATTAGCCAGGCATGGTAGCATGCACCTGTAGTTCCAGCTACATGGCAGACTAAGGCAGAAGGATCGCTGGAGCCCAGCAGATCGAGGCTGGGGTGGCCGTGAGTGTGCCATTGCACTCCAGCCTGGGTGACAGAATGAGACTCCATCTCCAAAAAAAAAAATGAAAAGAAAGGCCATGACTTCTTTCATCTGGTATGTAACCAAGTCCTTCAACACAGATCCGTAGTTGGTATAGACACTTTTTGGTTTAATATATCTGTAAATACATTTCCACAAAATATTCTAGAAGTATTTCTGCATATTTATGGGCTCCTGACTCTAAAATGCAGTAACTGCCCACCTGACACCCACATAAGCAACGTGAAGAGTGTAGGATCCATGTGGATCCTAAAACTACGTTGATATCTTAAACAGTGGTTGAGCACTTTTGAATGTTTATAATCATGTGCACATGTGTCATTTCATATTTGCTTCCAAACAACCCTGTAGACTAGAACAGGGATTATGATTATTTCACGTTCCAGTAAGGAAATGGCACAAAGAGACTTGCTGAAGTCCTCGGTTTGAGGGAGAGCCAGGTCTAGAAATCAGACCCTCTGCTCCACGGCTTTATCGAAGGCCTCTCAATGCCAAATGTGTCTTTCTAAGATCTTTCCCAAGGGTACATGAACTCTAAGGGATCATCATGATAATAACAATATCAAATATATAATGTTTAATGTTTACTATATATGAGGAGGACCCCAAAAAACCCAAAATTTATTTTTTAAAAAGTGTATTCTTACATGTTTAAACTTCAGTCACCATCAAAGTACTCTCCATGTGATACAGTGCACCCATCAAGATTCTTTTCCCACTGCTTAAAACAGTTTTTGAACTCATCAATTTGATGCCTTTTAGTGCTTCTGCTGTTTTTTATTTCACCACTTCCATATCAGCAAAATGTTTCCCTTTGAGGAATTTTTTCATACAGAGAAACAAAAAAAAGGTTGCTTGGGTGAGATCAGGTGAGTAGGGAAGTGTGGTGTGGGCATGTGCGCTTGTAAATCACCCATCATGAAATGGGCAAACACACTGAAAGAATCTCCAAAAAAATTCACTGAAACTAAACTTAGCCTCTCACAACAACATTAGCTGGTACACTGCTGCTGATAGGTTCCTAGAACACGTCTTAGAACCTAGCAGGGGAAGCCTATACTACAAGGGGCCTGCCCTCCAAAAAAGAATTCCATTTTTTTTGGTCCCCCCTTTGTGTATTTCATATATATTAACTCAGTCCACAGTAACTTAAGAGATAAGTACTATGATTATCTCAATAGGCCTTAACTGAGGGAATGGAGTTCTGGTATGTATAAGTAACTTATCCAAGGTCATAGTGCAAGTAGAGTAGCCAAAATATGAACCAGCATGGAGCCACAGTCCACAGTCTTGACTACTTGACAGTGTGGTAAGTCCTATCTGCTTCCCACCTGTACAGGCCTAGGCTGACCCAGACCAAAGATGGGCATTCTTCTGACAAGCATCCTAAAACTCCTTCCCTCCAACTTAGAGCTTGAAGTATGTGTCTTATATACTTAAGCAATAAGAATACTGTTTCTATCACCTTGCTGAAAGAGTGAGAGAGAATAGAGAGGAGTAATAAAACTGGAATATTTTCACTCAATAGTCAGACAAGCTTGGAAGACTCTAGGAATTTATATCTGCCATGGCTCCCACAAGTATCTTTTCATCTATCTCTTGCCTGGCTGCTGAGGAGCTTGGATTGCAAGTAATAGAAACCAACTTTACTAACTAAGCAAAGTAAATTAATTCTGAGGATACAGTGGCTTACAGAATCAAAAGCGGACCACTCAGGCTTTAGCAAGTTGGTGTATCAGCTGTGTTGCAAACCACTCCAACATTTAGTGGCTCAAAAAAGCAGCCGTTTGTCTAGCTCATGATTTTGCAAGTCAGCAATCTGGGTAGGGCTTGAGCATTTCCTAGTCTGTGCCAGGCTCAGCTGATCTGAGGTGTACTCTTCGCTTGGTCTGCACTCAGTTGCCTGGTTGGCCACTGTGTCTTGATTCTCCTCCATGTGGTCACTCATCCCCTGGAAGGCTCACATAATGGTCTTGGAGTTCCAAGTGCAGCAAAAGAGAGCAAGCTTCAGTGCATGTGTACTTTTCTAGCCTGTGTGGAATGTTTGATTTGATCTTGACTAACACAAATCACATGGACAAGCTCAGAGTCAAAGTGAGAGGGGACTACCCAAGAGTATGGATAGAGAAAGGAAGAATCTGTGGCCATTTTTGCCATCTCCCAAAGATGGTCAGGAACCTTGGCAGCTCTGAGACCAGCAAGAACTAAGGTGCCGGCTATTTAGGGTGCTTCTGTCTAAATAACTTAGTCCCACCATTTTCCTGCCCTTTAATCAGTTCTTTCAAGATTTTCAGGCCAGGCTTGGTGGCGCAGCCTGGAATCCCAGCACTTTGGGAGGCCGAGGCGAGTGAATTGCCTGAGCCCCCGGGTTCAAGACGCACCCGGGCAACTTGGCGAGACCTCGTCTCTACAATAAATCTTAAAAAAATTAGCCGGGCATGGTAATGTGTGCTACCAAGCAAGTAGCTGTAGTTCTGGCTACTTGGAAGGCTGAGGTGGAAAGATCGCCAGAGCCCAGCAGGTCGAGGCTGCGGTGGCCCGGAGCACTCTAGTCTGGGCGACAGAGTGAGACTCCAACTCAAAAAAAAAAAAAAAGATTTCCAAAGAGAATCTGACTTTGCTTGAATCATCTGCATCACAAATGACCTTGAGTGGCAATTCATGACGACTTGAATAAGAGGGGAAAAGACCCCCAAAAGACAATCATGAAGTTGTTACCCAAAATAGGAGGGAGGGATGCAGAGAAGACAATATAATATTCTTTCTCTCTATATTGTTTACTATTTTGACTTTGTCCCTCCCCTCTGAACCACATGGGGTGGCTTTTCCTGTAAGACTTTATTGAAAACAAAAGTAACAATCTCAACCTGTTACTTGAACAACAAATTTTAAGCATTTAACTCAAAAGTTACTTGGTATAAAGCTAATGATGACCCTGGCATGGGAAAGATCTTGCAGACATCTCCTTTTTCTGTCATCTCCTTGTTATGTGTTTATTGGGCACCAAGTATATAGCCAACAAAGGGACATGGAAGGACTGGTAATCTGATGTGAGGCCACATGATTCTTGGTGCTGGCAGCAACTCCAGTGGTTGGTTGTTTACATCAGTTTTATACTTTCTGCAGGATTGGAAGACTTGTTTTAAAACTTTCTAGAAAGCAAGAAGGGGTGGTGGTGAAGTCAACGTTTAGCTGAGTCCGGGCAACAGATTAAACTTGAGATAGGCCGTTAATATTGTCATCAGGAAGCTAGAACATCTAAGAGTGAATTATTGCCCAAATAATAGAAGGGTTTAAGGGACTAATAATAATAGATCCTTCATATTTGCCAAAATACCCAAATACCTTTCCCTTTGGACTCACAAGCCATTTTTTCTGGTTATAATAACCTGCTCTTACAAAGGACAGGGAGGAGAGGGTGGTGTGTGTGTGTGTGTGTGTGTACCCATACTAATTACTTGAAACATGCTTAGTGCACTAAACATTTTTTCCAAATGTTTGCTCATGTTTCTCCAAAGGCTTAATCATGAACCTCTATCATATGTATATGTGTTTATAAATACATTATAGCATTAATTTATTTATAAGTTGTAAATATTCCAGATGCTTTAGTTAATTTTTTTTTTTTTGAATTGGAGTCTCACTCAGTCGCCCAGACTGGAGTGCAGTGGCACACTCCCAGCCACCGCAGCCTCGATCTGCTGGGCTCCAGTGATCCTTCGGCCTCAGCCTTCCAAGTGGCTGGAACTATAGGCGGGCACTACCACGCCTGGCTAATTTTTTTGATTTATTGTAGAGATGAAGTCTCGCCAAGTTGCCCGGGCTGTTCTTGAACCCGCGGGCTCAGGCAGTCTACTCACCTTGGCCTCCCAAAGCGTGGGATTACAGGCTGAGGCACCGAGCCCAGCCTAGTTAATGTTTTTATAACATATAATAAACAAAAAGTAGAAATGTTTAAAAGATGGGCTTAAAAGTGAACAAAAATAGAAAGTGTAAAATATTTTCTTTCCACGCCCCAGTGGATCATCCTGAATACCTGCTTAGGTGCGCTCTTTCTTCCCCTTTGGGGACTGCTTGTCTAGACTACTAACACATCTTATACCTGCCCAACAATTGCAAGGACAGTTCTTAGTTCTGGAGAGATAACAGAAAATGGAACATTCTGTCTCTATTAAAGTGTACTCATGATTTAATACTTTCTTTATGAAGTGGATTCTTGTACTTTTCTTATGTTCACTGTGGCCTTGTGAATGTATGAGTCTGTATACCTGAAATACAGACTTTCATATCCCTTGTAATTCTTAAGCCTTTGAGGGCTTTTCTCTACAATAATGATGGAAAGTTTTGGATTCATGGAATCATAGCCTGAACTAAACATTCTTCTCTTTCTCCCTTTCCCTTTCTTGATTCTTCCTCCTTCCTTTCTGTCTTTTACCACACTGATAATGATATAACTTCAAAGGCATTCTTCCTCCCCACTTCCTCCTATCCTATTTTTTGCTTCCTTAAGAATTCTAGGGAAACAAAGAGAATTCTGAAATGATAATAATATACACATTTTTTCTTCTTGTGATATTTAATATTTATTGAGCCATGGGCCAGGCACTGTTAAATTCAATGTCTTGCCAGGCTCGGTGGCTCAGCCTGTAATCTTGCACCTTTGGGAGGCTGAAGTGAGTGGATTGCCTGAGCCCGCGGGTTCGAGACCCGCCTGGGCAACTTGGCGAGACTTCATCTCTACAATCAATCAAAAAATGAGCCGGGCGTGATAGCGCACGCCTGTAGTTCCGGCTACTTGAAAGGCTGAGGCAGAAGGATCGCTGGAGCCCAGCAGGTCGAGGCTGCGGTGGCCGGGAGCGGCCACTGCACTCCAGTCTGGGCGACAGAGTGAGACTCCAACTCAAAAAAAAAATTCAATGTCCATTAGTGATCTTATTTACCCTCACAACAACCCTTGAAGTAAGTACTGTTATTATTCCCCTTAAGAGTGAGACATCCTGAAGTTTAGAGAAGTAACATGCCCAGGAGCTCACAGTGTTCATGTGGCAGGGCCAGGTCAGTCAGACTCCTAGCCTAAGCTCTACTGCCTGCAATAGCACAAAACAGGCAGGAAAAATGAGCGTGGGGCCAGAAACTCAATCCAGCAGAGTCCAAGCCAGCCAGCTTAAGCGAACTTTTCCCTCATGGCCCTGTGTCCATCCAGGAGACACTTATGTGTATGTGCTGAATGGTGTGGGTGTTGTAGCAAGTGAGGAAAAGTATTGAGTGAATGAATCATCTGGCGATAGCTTTTCACTCTGTGTCTGCCCACAGGTTATTTCATGAAGTCTTCTGAAAAAAAAAATTGTTTTAGCATTTATTGGTTTATTATCAAGGATATTGCAAAGGATACAGATGAAGAGACACATAGGGTAAGGTATAGGGGAAGGGCTGTGGAGCTCCCAGGCCCTCCCCGGACACTACCCTCCAAGAACCTCCATGTGTCCAGTTATCCAGAAGCTCCTCTTCTGAAAAATTTAAGAGGTTCAAGAATGCGACTAGATCTCTGCCTGCTCGAATGAATCTATTGTTACACTACAAATTAGTTCTTTCCCTCTTTTTCTAAGAGATTATCTTAACTTGATATGTTTATAGTTTTATAAATTGCATCTACCATGAGTCTGTAAAAATGTCTTCTTTAATCTTGATAACTAAAAGTGAGTTGGACAAGTACTGAATGAAATCAAATTACCTGCTCCGAATTCAATAGAAAAGAAGTGGCTACTGCATGCATGAGCTATTTGGTTATTTTGTTGTCATTGTCCTTATTGGAAAGTCCTCATGAAGAACAATGAAGTTTGAAGTCATCTGTAGACACCCTTTCTTTCAGCTTGCAGTCATTGTCCCTGATCTTCCTGACATTGGCTAACTGACTGTGCCTTCACCTCCACAGACTTCTTGAGTTTCTTCTAGAAACTATATTATGGCATTGCCAAGGTAAAAAAGAAAAAAGAAAGGAAGATCGTCAGACCTGGTACCAACTCAGTCTGAATGCCTGTCCTCCTCCTCCTCAGTCTACATGCACACAAGCATGTAGAATCATCTGTGAGAGCTCTCAGCTCTGTCTTTGTCCTCACCACCAACCCTCTGACCAAACTCACAGAATCGACTTTGGTGAAGCAGAAATTCCCATCACTAAGGTTCAAAATGATCAGACTTTAAGCCTAGTCTACAGTCAAATGGGACTACTGTGTATCTGTTTAAGAACTGTGAAGGGAAAGACATTGCCATGACTGCTTTTAATATGCATCCCCGTTAGGATAAGAGACTTCTGAGCAGGTGAGATTTGTGAGACCCCAAGCTCCACTCCCAGAACAAGCAGGCATGGACTTATGTCCATACAATGGAAATTGGACTTAAAATATCAAAAGCATGATGAGTATAGCTCGGCAGAGGTGTGACTGATTGGTAGGACATTAGTGCTGGTTAAAAGTAGGCCCCTGTCTGGAAGATGGAGGGAATGA
Organism: Carlito syrichta; assembly: GCF_000164805.1. NCBI lineage: Eukaryota > Metazoa > Chordata > Mammalia > Primates > Tarsiidae > Carlito > Carlito syrichta. The sequence continues at coordinate 192,355 of NW_007260604.1, forward strand.
GAGAGATGACTATATATAAAGCTGCTACTGAGACTCAAACCTCCAGGCTTGTTTCATTTGGCTTCTTTGATATTGTCTCTGCATCATAGCTTGGTTTTCTGTTACTCACCAACATAACTAGGAAGATAATCAAGCCCTCATCCTTGGATGCTCTGTAGTCCTTCAAAAAGCTGGTCCTTTTCTCTCTCTCCTAACTATAGCAGTTAAAAGGTGGTAAAGATGACTGGTTTCTCTCTATAGAGCCAGCCACCCCCCCACACTTCTTTTCTTTAATAAACTTTTTTAACCACTGGGGAAAAAAAGATGATAAAGATAATACAATATGTCTTGACCTTCCTTGGCAGTTCTAGGTTCTGAGAATCACCTTACAAAGCCTTGAAACCTGATTTACCTGCCCACCCAAGAGTGATGAGGCTCTTAGAGCTTGATTTTTCTGAGCAAATGTGACATCAGGTTTCAGTCCCCTCTAACTGCACTTTAGGGTTTGATGATTCAGCCTAGTCTTTCACTAAAGTCCAGGAGCTTGACTGTTCCTCCACACCTTCAGGGCTCCAGAGGTTCCTTGAGCTTACAAGGGCCCTGGGTAGTTGCTGATATTCCCACGTGGTGACCAGGTGCATAGTGAGGGAGGATGTGGAGGCACACACGAGTGAGGCTTTTGCAGCAGTGTAACAGGTAGTCCCGATGAGTCACTTGTCCTGGTAACAGTGAGAGCATGGGCACTGTAGTCCTGCCTCTGCTTCTGGGGACTTGCCCAGTGCTCCTCCAGGAAGAACTTTTTCTGGGTCCCAGTCCTGGCACCTCCTGCCTGTGCTCAAATCAGTCAGGAGGGAGACCCTTTTTTCCCTTTGCTTCCGCCATATGTTCTCCCTTACTGTAACTTCTGGACATTACTCCTCCTCCTCTTAGTTCCTGAACTGAAAGAGCCCTTTCCACTTCTTTCCATACTACAGATATTTTTGATGGGCCACTGAAGAGACCGTCACAGCCCATCTAAAAGACCTAGGCCCCAGAAACTCTCTTTGTTCGTCATACGTACAGTCAGGAGCTGCCTAACAATGTTTCAGTCAACAGCGTAGCATACATATGATGCTGGCCCCATAAGGTTATAATACTGTATTTTTCCTGTACCTTTCCTATGTTTGATTATGTTTAGATACACAAATACTTACCATTGTGTTACAGTTGCCCACAATAGTCAGTATTATTACATGTTGCACAGGTTCGTAGCCTGGAAGCTATAGGCTTTACCATATAGCCTAGGTGTGTAGCAGGCTACATCATCTAGGTTTGCCTAAGTACACTCCTTGATGTTTGCACAATGATAAAGTTACCTGATGGTGCATTTCTCAGAATGTATTTCCATCATTAAGCAATGCATGACTGCAGTAGAAAATGGGAAGGAAATGGGTACTTTTCCTATGGCAATAAAAAATAAAACACAGGTTAGAGTATTTGCAGATCACATCACTAGTTAAGTCTTTTCCAGATACCTTGATATTTAAAATGCTAGGAAATTAATTTATAAAGCAGAATGCTGGCTTTTCAATCTACCTTGGACGTCAGGATGTATCCCTGCCCTCAGGCTATGGCCTCTGCTGGGGAACGGGAGTTGGCCCTGACAGAAAACAGCAAGCTGCCCAGCCAGAGTTGGAGAATGGAGCCCTCATCTAAGACAACCTGAGAAACTGGTATCAGAAAGTCACATTAAGCCAAGGAACCAGTAAGCCAGGGCAGTAACAGTTTCATTGTTAGAGTAATAGGCCAAAAGTAGAGATCCAAAGGCCAAGTACTGGGGAAGCCACAGGAAGAGAGCAGAGCTTAGACCCAGTGAGAAAAGATTGATTCTTGGTCGCTGTGCAAGCCTGCACCCCAGCAACACACAAGAAATTAGGGATGTTCCTGGACCATTGAACACACTTAAAGTCTGAGGCTTGCTTTTCTGAGCATAAAAAGAGATGAAATGTGTTGGGTAAGCCCATCTGAATAAGCAGAGAGGCAGCTGGCAGGGCAGGCTGGACCAGTCATTTGGAAAAGGTGCTCAATACTGCCTCACAGGTCCCCTGAGTAAATAAAAACCAGAATGTAGTGTTTTGATAGAGATTTGGTTACATAGTGGTAAGCGGTAGTTTGATGAGTCGGCTTCTTCCCTCTGGGGATGTCGCTGACAAGGTAACTTTACCAGCATTGAAGCCTTCTCTCTCCTGGGCAAGGCTGAGGACAGACAGATAAACCCATCCTTCAGCTCTCCTTTTCATTATAGAGTAGTGTGATGACTAATTAGATCCCACTATATTTTATTGCAAGTTACAAGCTCTCTTGATAAGGTTGAGGTGGCTAACTCCCTTCTCTCACTGTAAATATTTACATATTAGTGTGTGACATCACCTGACCTTTTGCCCAAAGACTTCTCTGTATAAATGTGTGTTAATCCTTGCTTAATTAACTAATTTTCTCTGTTGAACAGTGCCTGTAAGTAGTTTTGTCACAATAACTCTTGCCAATCTGAAAGGTAATTGGAAAAACTAACCAGATTTTAGCATAATGAATAAGCATTATAGAAGTACTAGAGATGATAAAAGTTAAAAGCAGGACCTGGACTTTTTTTTTTTTTTTAAGGATTTTTACTTTTTATTTTTAAATTGTAATACCAGACATAACTGTGTTCGTTTTCTTTTTTAGTTATTAAACAGACTATGCAAAGGCTTAATGAAATATAGCACAAAAGACCCATAAGCATTAGTGAAATCTCTCAACTAACCAGGCACTTTATTTGTGAAAGAGCTAATTTCCTAAAACACAATTAAGTGAAAATGGAAATTGACAGAGTGGGAGTGAGGGTGGGAGTCATAGTTTTGTTAGCAGCAATCCAGATCCAAATCCTGTGACAGTTTAAAATCATTGGCCTCTGCTGGACTTGGTGGCTCAGCCTGTAATCCCAGCACTTTGGGAGGCTGAGGCGAGTGGATTGCCTGAGGCTGTGGGTTCGAGACCAGCCTGGGCAACTTGCCGAGACCTCATCTCTACAATAAAAAAAAAATTAGCCAGGCACGTAGTTCTGGCTACTTGGAAGGCTGAGGCGGAAGGATTGTCAGAGCCTAGCTGGGTGTCACTGGAGTGGTCGTGAGTATGCCACTGCACTACAGCCTGAGCAACAGAGATTTCAACTCAAAAAAAAAAATCATTGGTCTCAGTCTTCTCAGTAAAATGAAAGGGTCAAGTTTTACTATTTTTAAAATCTCTTCAAGACCTAAAATTCTATGTTTGTCTTTTCACATTACATTATACTGAGTGCCTACTGTGAATCCAGGTCTAGTTACACAGTTTGAAGTTCAGGCATACATCAGAGAGATGACAGGTTTGGTTCCAGACCACTGCAATAAAGTGAATGTTGCAGTAAAGCAAGTCACACAAATTTTTTTTATTTTCTGGTACATATAAAGGTTGTGTCTACACTGTACTGAAGTCTATGAAGTATGCAATAACATTATATCTAAAGAAACAATGTGCATACCCTAATTAAAAATACTTAATTGCTAAAAACTGCTAACGATTATCTGAGCCTTTAGCGAGTGCTAATTTTTTTGGCTGTGGAGGGTCTTGCCTCTGTGTGAACTGCAGATGGTCAGGGTGGGGGTTGCTGAAGGTTAGGCTGGCTATGGCAATTTCTTAAAATAAGACAGCAGTGAAGTTTGCCTCAACGATTGATTCTTCCTTTCAAGAAAGATTTCTCTGTATCATGGAATTTGATCACATTTTGCCCACAGTAGAATTTACTAAGTTTATTGTCATGCTTTAAATCCTTTGTTGCCATTTCAACAATGTTCACGGCATCTTTGCCAGGAGTAGATTCCACCTCAAGAAACCACTTTCTTTGTTCATCGACAAGAAGCAACTCCTAGCCGGGCTCAGTGGCTCAGCCTGTAATCCCACGCCTTTGGGAGGCTGCGTGAGTGGATTGCCTGAGCCCGTGGGTTCGAGACCCACCTGGGCAACTTGGCAAGACCTCATCTATAGAATAAATAAAAAATTAGCCGGATTTGGTAGCACACGCCTGTAGTTCCAGCTACCTGGAAGGCTGAGGTGGAAGGATCACCGGAGCCCAGCAGGTGGAGGCTGCGGTGGCCGGGAGCAGCCACTGCACTCCAGTCTGGGCAACAGAGTGAGTCTCCAACTCCAAAAAAAAAAAAAAAAAAAAAAAGGCAACTTCTCATCTTTTCAAGTTTTATCATGAAATTGCAGCAGTTCAGTCACATCTTCAGGCTCTACTTCCAATTCTAGTTCTCTTGCTGTTTGCACCACATCTGCAGTGACTTCCTCCACTAAAGTCTTGAACCTCTCTACGTCATACAAGAGGGCCAGAATAAGTTCTTTCAAAATCCTGTTAATGTCGAATTTTTGTCCTCCCAGGTATCACAAATGTTTTTAATGGCATCTAGAATGGTTTTCTTTTCTTTTTTTTGAGTTGGAGTCTCACTCTGTCGCGCAGACTGGAGTGCAGTGGGATGCTCCCGGCCACCGCAGCCTCAATCTCCTGGGCTCCGGCGATCCTTCCGCCTCAGCCTACCAAGTAGCCGGAACTACAGGTGCACACTACCATGCCCGGCTAATTTTTTTGATTTATTGTACCGACGAGGTCTCGCCAAGTTGCCTGGGTGGGTCTTGAACCCACAGGCTCAGGCAATCCACTATCTCAGCCTCCCAAAGTGCTGGGATTACAGGCTGAGCCACCGAGCCCTGCTGAAATGTATTGTATTTCTTTAAAAATCTGACCCGCCTGGGCAACTGGTGAGACCTCATCTCTACAATAAATCAAAAAATTAGCTGGGCATGGTAGCGCGCGCCTGTAATTCCGGCTACTTGGAAGGCTGAGGCGAAAGGGTCACCGGAGCCCAGTAGGTCGAGGCTGCGGTGGCCGGGAGCAGCCACTGCACTCCAGTCTGGGCAACAGAGTGAGACCCCAACTCAAAAAAAATAAATAAGACACTCATGTAAACTGCATTTATGAATCTAATGCTTCAAAACTGTTGAGGACTTGATGTGATTTAAAATAACTTGGTTCAAAAAGGAACTTATTGTAAGAAAATGATCTTCAGTAGAGACAGAGGCCTTTTGTCCCCCTTCTTTTTTGGCTTAGGAGGGGATAAGAAGTGCTCTTTTGGGGACAAGATCTTCAGCAGAAGGGAATCCTTTGGCAGCAAGTATAAACAGCTTTGGCAGAAAGCCATCCTCCAGAGGAAAAGGACTTTAGCAATTGCGGCTCACCATACCCTCAAACTCCCAGGCTCAGGCTATCCTTCCGCTCAGCCTCCTGAATATCTGGGACTTCAGGCATACGCCACCATGCCTGGATAATTTTTTTTCATCTTTTGTAGAGTTGAGGTCTTACTACATTGCCAGGACTGATCTTGAACTTCTGGGCTCAAGCAATCCTCCCACCTGGGCCTCACAAAGTGCTGGGATTACAGGCATGAACCATGTTCCCAGCCTTTGTTTTAAACTTGGAAGTGGTAATGAGTTCCAAAGCTAAAAGGATAACCCTGATGCAAAGGGTGAGTCATATGAGTTGTTTGGGTGGAAGCACTGCATTGCAAAAGTGTTCTGAGCTGCCTCATTAGAAGCGGATGAGATTCAAGACTCACCCCTTTCCTGGTTTTGAGGGAAGATTAACTACTGTTCCAAGGAAATAACTACATTTTTCTCAGGGCCACAGTGCTCTCTTTAGCCATCCGTCTACAAAAATGGATTTGTGCTTAATTTGAGGAGCTTCTCATCTTTAATTGTAAAATGCTTCGAAATCCTTTGGCAGTGATGCATATATAGCTTTTTGCTCATCATATTTCTGGGATGGATGTACATACGTGGGCATGCATACTCATGTGTTTAGCCTCCATTTTCAAACTGCCGTTTTCAGTTGAGGGAATTGCTTGTGTTTGAATTAATTACTTGGAAAGATGAATGACGAGCCAGCATCCCATCCGTGTGTAATTACATGTGCAGTCGCGTGTGGTATTCTGCTTTGGTGTGGCAGGTTGTGATTGCGTGAAGGCTTAGCGAGGCGGTCAGAAGTCTCAGTCACTTGAGAATCCATTTCCCTTCGATTCCAAGTGACTGACATAGACACAGCAGGTGGGACAGTGGCAGAGATCCCCATACACATTCCTCCAGAGGAATATAGAGGATGCAAGGGCTGCTCCAGAAACAGAGTTTATTTTCTCATGTATTCAATCATCAAACCTTGCTGAGTACCTCCTATAGGCTACACATTTGTTGTCTGTGCTGTTCCCTCATCAGAATTCGTTCCTCCTTACTGAGGGCTTCATGTCCCCCTCCCTTCCTACTGCCCGAACAGACACCCAGGGTCACTGGACCGCTGAAAATGTTTGAATCTTTCTCCTCAAATCTTGAATCCTAGGCAACCCCCTAGGGTCCCCTCCCAGTGGGAGATTTTCTGTCCTCTTAATAAATCCTGCTTTCTAAAACAAAAAACAAAACTCAAGTCCTGTATCTCCTTCCTCGGAGGCCCTGTTAGAGTAGAGGCCCTGTTTATTTGTGGTAACCTTTTTATCATAAAATAAGTAAACCTCAAGATGGAAAAGTATTTCGGAGGAAAAAAGATGATTTCCTGAGCATCTTCTCATGTTACTGTGCTTGTAAGCATTTTCATGGCTGGGTATCATTCTGTTGTGAGCTTCAGTTTCATAACATATGCCCAACTGCTAGATGTTTAGAATCCTTCCTTTTACTTTTTCTCTACTACAAATAATGCTAAAATGGACATCTCCAATTTTCAAATTTGATTCACAATTTTGATTTACTTCCTTAGGGTAGAATTATTAAGTCATTGTTCATGAACATGTGTAAGACCTTTACTGTAAATAGCCAGCCCTCTTTTCAGAGCATTTGTAAATGCTTCTGTCTCATTAAGGATATGTTTAGTGTTCATATCATAGCACCCTTGCCCTCACTGAGCACTGAAAGCTTTTAAAATCTTCACTGATTTTTTTTTAATTTTCTTTTTAAAATTACTAGTGAGATTGGACATTTTTCATACGTTTATTAGGCATATTTGGTTTCTTTTTTATCAGTTCATCTTCTTTGTTCATATTTTTAGGGAAATTTTGGGGTATTATTTACTTGTGCAAACTTATTAGTATTAAGACTATGAACCCTTTGTCTTTAATATTTATTGATCATGTTTGGGCTAAAATATGATCCAAGTATATTATCTGCAATCGTAGTATCACTTACAGAAGATAATTTTTTTCAATAAGATCAGCTTATATCATTTCGTATAGGAGGTGGCTTTCAATGTTTAAAAATTAAGAATACATACCTTAGAGATAAGTACAGAAAACATCTCTTCCAGAAACTTCCATAAAATGGAGAGTTTATTGAGTCAAATTGCAAGTAAGACCTCAGTATTTACTACCAGTTGGTGCTTCTGTGTTGATGCAGCCACCGTCTTATTACCACACTTAATGCAATGGCCCCTCTCGTGTGCTCATTACAAAAACATGAGATCTGTGCCCAGACTAAGCATTTGAGACAGGTCATGAGCTGCTGTGGAATTCACTGGATTCCAGATAAAATTCCAGTCATTCCTCATCCCCATTCTTCAGTTTCCCTTGCCTCTAGACCCCTAAACGGCAACCCCTCAACATGTTCTCCTTTTCTTTTTTAGACAGTTCTTCGTCACCCCAGGAGGATGAGGAGGTGGAGACGGAGGCTGGCAGCTGGCAGGCCAGCAGTCCTGCCATGAACGGGCGCCCTGCCACTCCGGCGACCTCTGCTCGTTTCCCCAGCTGGGTCACTTTTGATGACAATGAGGTCAGCTGCCCTTTGCCACCAGTCACCTCTCGTCTAGAGCCGAATACACCACCTAGTACATCTGTGATCCCAGATGTACCTCCCAGCTCAGCTGGGTCATTTAAGAAGAGGGACCGTCCCAAGAGCACTTTGATGAACCTCTCCAAAGTCCAGAAGCTAGACATTTCCTCCTTGAACCGTCCGCCTTCCGTAACTGAGGCTCCACCTTGGAGGGCAACCAACCCTTTCCTGAACGAGACTCTGCAGGACGTTCAGCCCTCCCCTATCAACCCTTTCAGTGCTTTCTTTGAGGAGCAGGAGAGGCGCTCCCAAAGCAGCTCCATTCCCAGCACCACGGGCAAAAGCCAAAGAGATTCCCTCATCGTCATCTACCAGGAGGCCATCAGTTTTGATGACTCGAGCAAAAACCAGTCGCACTCCGATGCTGTTGACAAACTCAAACAGCTCCACATTGATGATCCTGATCGCTTCGGCAGCGTGACACTACCTGATGATGAACCCGTAGCCTGGGTTGAACTCGATGCTCACCCCCCTGGGTTGGCACCACCCCAGCCCAGAGATGGGTGGCCAATGATGCTGAGGATCCCCGAGAAGAAAAACATCATGTCCTCCAGGCACTGGGGCCCCATCTACATCAAACTGACAGACGGTGGCTACCTGCAGCTGTATTACGAGCAGGGCCTGGAAAAACCGTTCCGTGAGTTCAAGCTGGAGATCTGCCATGAGATTTCAGAACCCCGGCTTCAAAACTATGATGAGAACGGCCGGATCCACAGCTTGCGGATAGACCGTGTCACCTACAAGGAAAAGAAGAAATACCAGCCCAAACCCGCCGTGGCCCACATGGCAGAGAGGGAGCAAGTGATTAAGCTGGGCACCACCAATTACGAGGACTTCCTGAGCTTCATCCACGCAGTTCAGGACCGTCTCATGGATCTGCCTGTGTTGTCCATGGACTTGAGCACAGTTGGCCTGAACTACCTTGAAGAGGAGATTACCGTGGATGTCAGGGATGAGTTCTCTGGCATTGTGAGCAAAGGAGACAACCAGATTCTGCAGCACCATGTCCTGACACGCATCCACATCCTGAGTTTCCTCTCCGGGCTCGCCGAGTGCCGCTTGGGACTCAATGATGTCCTTGTCAAAGGGAACGAGATCGTCTCGCGGCAGGACATCATGCCCACCACCACCACCAAGTGGATCAAGCTCCACGAGTGCCGTTTTCACGCATGTGTGGATGAGGATGTATTCAACAGCTCGCGGGTCATTCTGTTCAACCCTTTGGACGCATGCCGCTTTGAGCTCATGCGGTTCAGGACGGTGTTTGCTGAGAAGACCTTGCCTTTCACGCTCAGGACAGCTGCAAGCATCAACGGGGCGGAAGTGGAGGTGCAGAGCTGGCTGAGGATGTCCCCCGGCTTCTCCTCCAATCGTGACCCCCTCACTCAGGTGCCCTGTGAGAATGTGATGGTCCGTTACCCTGTGCCCAGTGAGTGGGTGAAAAACTTCCGCAGGGAAAGTGTCCTAGGGGAAAAGTCTTTAAAAGCCAAAGTGAACCGGGGAGCAAGCTTTGGCTCCAGTAGTGTCTCTGGCTCTGAGCCTGTCATGAGAGTAACTCTGGGGACCGCAAAATACGAGCACGCCTTCAATGCCATTGTGTGGAGGATAAACCGATTGCCGGACAAAAACTCAGGTGGGTTGTAGTTCCTGCTCTGTGACAACCCCCACCTGGTGGTGGAAGAGCTGGATCAAAGTTCACATCCTGTGTGCAATGCTTGTTTGTGCTGTGTGATGGGAATGGTGACAGAGGGGGCGTGGGACCAGAAAAGTAAAAATCGTTGAGCAAAGCAATTAGCAAGCATAATGACCACATTTGCCTTATCTTCTCACTCCCTCCTCATCACATATCTTCCATGAAACTGTGGATTCTTTTTCTCAGCTGAGCTGCTAAGTAGCTTTCTAGGGCAGCTTCCGAGTTTGTAATCTTTGGGGACTCATTAGAATATTAGCTGTGGTGCTGGAAGTGATCCATGTCCAGATCCTGGAAGGCTGCTGGGTTCTGAGGAGGCCACTTTCTCACTCTGCCGTCGATGTGGGAAAAAGGCCAGTTTCTGGCCAGTCACATAGACAGTACCCTGAGAAGTTGATTTTATGACTCCAGCTACTGTGTGTGAGGCCCTTAAGTCAGCACATCTCCGGCTCAAGGCCTGGCTCTGGGACTGGGGCATGGGAAAGAGCAGAAGTGGCTGCTGAACTGATGAAAGACTCAGCCAGGACTTCAAATGGCCAGGTGTGGTGGTTAACACCTGTGATCCCAGCCCTTTGGGAGGCCCAGGTGGGAGGATCACTTAAGCCCTGGAGTTTGAGGCTGCAGTGAGCTGTGATCTTGCACCCTTCTCCAGCATGGGCAATAGAGTGAGAACTTGTCTCAAAATAAATAAATAAAAGGGCTATCATTCTCTCTCTCTCTCTCTCTCTCTCTCTCTCTCTCTCTCCTCTCCTCTCCTCTTCTCTCTCTCTCTCTCTCTCTCTCTCTTCCAGGTGAGATAGTTACAAGAAATGTTTGATCTGAACAAATAAAGAAGCTTCCCAGCTCTAGCTGGGCCACTCACAGCCATCGGGGATGGTGCCCAACATTATCCTTTTGTGGTTGAGTGAGCCCAGACAGCCACTGCTTTCCTCGTGGGTCCACTGAGATTCAGTGAAATGACAAAATGGGAATAGTCAAACCAACACCAATAGCCTTATTTTCTAGAGGAATTCTGGGTGACCCCTGTGGCAGGCAATGTGCCCATGACCCTGTGAGCTTCTCAATCCTTCTCTTCTTATTTAAAATCTGTTAACCAAAGTGGATACGCTAGCTGAGCAAAAAGAATAAGTTGTGGAAAAACTCTTGGTTGGAAGGACTTTCACTTACATGGCTGTCCTTTTTTCCCCCCATCTCACTATTGACTCCTAATCGTGTATTCAGAGACGGTGTGTTCCTCTCCTGCTCCAGTGTGGAGTGACTGTGTTGTAATATCTTAAACATAGTAGGATGGGATGGTGAGAGGCGTCCAATCTGGCCAGCTTCCCAGGAAGCCCAGGGCAGACATGCACCAGGACACTCTGTCCGATGCTGGGTGCAGCTTGGCAGGTGGAGGCACAATTGGACCTCTGTATTTGAGGCTGGACTTGCTTTCCTCTATTTCTAAACTGACAGGATTTTTGAGACAAAATCTTCTACTCTGTACTTGCTTATTCATGTCCCCTGAGCTCAGCGCTGTGTTCTCCTGGGGACAGCTCTGAGATTTTCCCTTCAGCCATGGGGCCCATCTGACTTGACAGAGAAGAGGAACCCTGAGTTGTCCATTGACACAGAAGCCCTTGGGCAGAGAGAACTGGGGAATTACTGGATTTTCAAGCACTAGGGGACCTTGGGGATAACTTAGTCAAACTGCTTCAATCTACAGATGAGAAATTGAGGCCTGGAAGGTGACGTGACTCATCTGAAGTCACACAGCCATATCCAGGGGTCTTTTCTCAATACCATAGGTGCTTCTTAGTAAATAAAAGCAGGTAGACACAAATATAATAATTTCCATTATGAGAACAGAGATTTGCATTTTGCCTAGCGTGTACAAACATGTCATTTGTTTCAAAGTGATTTCTCTCATATTGAAAAGTACTATAGGAGGGGTTTTTATTGTAAGTCATGAAGACTTATTGGCTACCTTAAGCAAAAAATAAAAAAAATAAGTCATTGGATGGCTATGGGGTAGCTCAGGGAACTGAAGCCATACTTGAATGAGCTGACTTAAGAAAGGATAGCACCAGAATAGCTCTGGGAACAGAAACTGATGAATGCCTCCTCAGGGTGCAGCCCGGGGACAAGTCATCACAAATTGTTTTCTGTCCTTGTGCCACTTGGTTCAAGAGTTGAGGGGAGGGCAGTGCATTCTGATTGACATGACCACCAAGACGACACGCAGCACTGGGGAAGATTATTTCACAAAAGGAGAGAAAGAAAAAGATGACTGTCAGAAGAGAGGGGGGTGGCCATAGTACAGGGAAAAGAGAAGGGCCTTCAGCAAACATCTCTCTTTTATTTTTTTATTTTTTTGAGTTGGAGTCTTACTCCATCGCCCAGGCTGGAGTGCAGTGGCACATTAATGGCCACCCCAGCGTCGACGTGCTGAGCTCAGGCGATCCTCCCGCCTCAAAAACCTTCCAAGTAGCAGGGAACTACAGGCGCACGCTACCATGCCCAGCTAATTTTTTTATTCCTTGTAGAGATGAGGTTTCACCAAGTTGCCCAGGCTGTTCTCAAACCCATGGGCTCAGGCAGTCCTGTCACCTCAGCCTTCCAAAGTGCTGGGATTATAGGCTTCAGCCACCATGCCCGGCCAACACATCTCTTAATGCTTCCCAGCAGAGGGTTCGATAGGCCCAAGACCAAGTAAACACAGTTGATCTGCTGTATCACATGTGTATTTCCAGGTTACTGAAACCTCATTTGTAGAAGATTTCTGAAATACAGTACAGTATAAGGATATTTGGGGATTTTCTTACTTGAACCCTCAACCCTCCCCATTACTGCTTTTGCTGCCATGGTTGTATGACAGTGATTTTAAGAGTGAACCCCCAAAAAGAGGCAGTTTCTACTTCTGGCCAATGGTATTGTTTCCATTCTAGCTCAGGAAATTGACAGCACCCTTTTCTGGAAACTTGGGGTGTACAGGATCTGAATTTCAGTTGGAATGGAAGTCCTAACCAGCAGCTGGTATTCACTGTGCCCAGATCCTGCCCTCCCATCCAGTGCCCCATCCAAAAAGCCAAAGACTTGATGATCATCTATGAAGAATAGCCCTTACTGAGCTCTTTTGTCTAGGTATTCAGGCAGCAAAAGATGCTTTTCTTTTGTGAAGATGCTTTTCACAGGTTGTTTTCTATAGTCCTTAACTTCCCTTACAATAAAGGAAGCGAGGCCCAGCCTCCCTCTCCACTCTCCACACACGCTCCCGCCCGCAGTGGCCCTGCAACCCAAGACCCTGGTGGGCTGGTGGTCAGACCATAGGCAGGCAGCATGGCCAGCACGTCAGCCCCCTGTGTCGCTGGCATCCCACGCCCACAGCCACAGCAGCTCATCGCAGTCCCAGCCACTGAGAGATCAGGTAGCTACCTTTGAATTCCAACACAACTGCCCGCCAGTGGGGCCCAACCCAGCCCTGCACTTGGGCAGCTCTCTCCTCAGTTTTCCAGGGACTCCTCTCACCCTCATCTCAAGAGGCAGAACAAGGCCCAGTGCTTTCACAGATCATCCACCAGGAAATGAGGCATTCTGTCCTGCAGAGGTAGCTTTCTTTGCTGGAATTCCAATTCTCATGAGACCAGGTAAAGGAAGACAATCCCAACGTAGCCTTTTATGGAAAATACAAATCTGAATTTTAATGTTGAATTTTTCTCAACTTAATCAAGGAAGAGGATATAACGTGTGGGCTTACTTAGTTCACTACCAGGACTTAAACTTACCCAGCTTTCAAAAGTGTTCTTTCCTAGCTGCCCACCACTCCTGTGCAGCTAATGGTTGACGCTGGAATCTAGGAGAGATTGTTGCTTTCAGAGTTTGTTGTGAATACACTTTGGTGGAGTGAAAGGAGGGAGTCGGTTTTATAGAAAAAAGTGATTTTTCAATATTCCAACAATGTGCAAAGCCAGGTAATTAGATTTTAAAAACAGTTGTTCAAGTTGCTATTAAATTAAGGGACGTGTCTGTGTACTTTGTAGTGATTTAATTTCATAGCAATAATTAAGAAGAATTAGGACATAGTTTGAAGTCGAGTCATAGCTGAGTCTTATTTCCAGCTCCACCACTTAATGGATGTGTGACCTCGGGCTATTTACTTAACTCTCTCAGAAAAACCCAATTTTCCTCATCTATGAAATAGGGTTATTAATATCCAGTTCCTTTAGAATGGAATGAGTGCTTTTAAGTGCTTTGCACACTATCTGGCCTGTGTAATGCCCAATAAATGATAGCTGTATAATTATATCTGTGGTACGCAATTAAAAATACTGGATGGATTCATTTTCAAGTAATGCAATTTGTACTACTATGTGTATCTTATTTAAATTCTTTTCCTAAAAAGCAGTGCAAAAATTTCACTTAATTTTCCAAGGTATTATTCTGTAGAAATTACCACTGAAAGATGTTACATTTGTGAAACAGGGCAAAGCAAATACTTATTCCGCAATGTTCTCCTTGGACAGCAGGTATGTGTGTCCTCACTCTCTGAGATTGAAGAGTCCTGCCCAGACCAGTCAAGAGCACTGGAATTATTTATTTGGGAAAACTGGGATAGTAAAGGGGCTGTTTCAGTTACATAAGTAAGTCAAAGTCATTTCACTTTGTCTATCCAAAATCATTTGCTGCATGGGCCCTCACAGCTTACTCCTTCTTCACACCTTTCACCCTGCAAATGTGGTCTTGAGGATTGGGGACCGTGAGGTTGTGACTCAGGAAAGTGATTAAGAACACTCTGGAGTCAGTCTGCTGCATTCAGTTCTTTGCTCTGCCCCTTTCTGACAATGACCATGAGCAGCTCACTTTGCCTGCCTAAGCTACAGTTTCCTCATCTATTAAATGAGGATACTATTATGACTTCAAGAGATCATAATGAAGATGCAGTAAGATAATCTGTGTGAAAGATTTAGCTTAGTGCCAGACATTGAGTGCTTAACAAAAGGTGTTTCCTGCTACTTCAGGTGAACAGTGATATTTCAGTTACTCTTTTTCCTTAAAAATCTAATAACAATTCTCAAATTAAAATCAAACCCTAATCTTGTCGTCCAAGTATAGTAGAATTACCCATAGATTTGAGGAATTAAAAGCATCAAGGGACTGTGCCCGACATTGTCCAGCCCACTTTTTCCCCCCTCTTCCCAACACCCAATCTCCCCATTTTACTGATGAAAAATTGAGGCCTGGAGAGAACAGAGGACTGGAAGTAGGAGCTCTGCATTTAGTAGGAGAGCTGATGGTCAAATCCAGGTATTCTGCCAGTTGGTGTTGTATCCTATTCCCTGCACCTCCCTAATACCTGGGTGCTGTTTCTAAGGTCTTGGTCATTTACATATCATTCACCCATATAAGCATGCCAAAAGCATTTTGAAATATGCACTGCTGTTAAGAAAATGCAATTCATCTTTCCGAGGAAAGCGGTGATTTTGCTCCAGGCGGCTGCCGTGGCTATTTTATTAGGTGCTGAGCGCTGGTGCCGTTTATTCCATTCCTCCAATCTGCAGCCCCAGTTTCCTAGTATTTGTGCTGTGTTCACACATCACTCGGACCTGAGCAAGCAAAACGACCCCAGCTTCTCAGGCCTTGGGTCTTATTGCTAGGCTGGCGGGCTGCTCTGATCAGATAGTGTTAAACCAAAGGGGCTGAGGTACACAGGCCTCCTGCTCAGCACTGGCCTCTACCAGGTACCCAGCCTGCAGGCCTCCTTTGTTACTGAGGTGGCTCCTCTAGCTGCTTCTTCCACTTCCTCCCCAAGGAACCTGACCTCTGCATTGTCTTTCTCTCATAGCTTCCGGTCACCCCCACTGTTTCTTTTGCCACCTTGAACTTGGCTCTGACCGAGAAGTGCCTTCCAGATTTGCCAGTCACGTGAATGTGGAGTTCAGCATGCCTACCACGTCTGCCTCCAAAGCCACCGTAAGATCCATCTCCGTGGAAGACAAGACTGACATCAGGAAGTGGGTCAATTATTCCGCACACTATAGCTACCAGGTAGCCTCGGGGTGCATCCGGCCAGTGTTTCCAAGTCCATTTGTTCACCCCACTCCGCTACCCCCTCCCTCCTTTCAGCAGTGCTTACCGTGGATACCTGATGTCCTCTTAATTGCCTTAGAGGACATTCACCCTACACAGCTGAGGATGAGTCTGCTCTGATTTGTTTGTTTGTTTTTGAGTTGGAGTCTCATTCTGTCGCCCAGGCACGCTCACAGCCACCACAGCCTCGACCTGCTGGGCTCAGGTAATCCTTCCACCTCAGCCTCCCAAGTAGCTGGAACTACAGGCATGCGCCACCATGCCCAGCTAATAGTCTGCTCTGGTTTAAATGAATAATCTCTCTTGTGGGCCAGAGAAAGGTTGGGGGGAAAATGCTCATTAAGGATCAAAAAATGAGCTGGGCATGGTGGCTCAAGACTGTAATCCCAGCACTTTGGGAGGTGGAGGCGAGAGGATTGCCTGAGCGCAGGGGCTCAAGACCAGCCTGAACACCATGGTGAGACTGTGTTCCTACAATAAATCAAAACTTAGCTGGGTGTCATGTCACATGCCTGTGGTTTCAGCCTGGGCCACAGAGTGAGACTTCCAACTCAAAAAAAAAAAAGATCAAAAAATGCTCATATAAATGTTTTTCTATCACCATGAACAATAACAACAAAAACAGTGATGGGATAAAGGAGGTAGAATTACTCATTTGTAATATAATTTTGCAGAGTCATGAACTTGGAAGTGGATGGGAGTATCCAGAAAGTCCTACCCCAAAGCATGTGTCTCAGAGGAGCCGATGACATGGATCCAAAGTTAGTGTGTCCATGGCCTGGGCACTGGGCTGTAACAGTACAAAGCCCAAGAGTCAAGCAAACTTTTATCATAGTACCTGGATCAGGGCTGTAGAAGGGATAACTAGAGTTGGAACTTTCTGACATAAATAGAAAGTGATACTATCCTGAAAAGTCAGAAATTCAATAGATTAAATGGCAAATACTGGAAAAAATGTATTATTAAAGAAGGATTTTGCTGGGCTTGGTGGCTCAGCCTGTAATCCCGCGCTTTGGGAGGCTGAGGTGAGTGGATTGCCTGAGCCCGTGGGTTCGAGACCCGCCTGGGCAGCGAGACCTCATCTCTACAATAAATCAAAAAATCAGCCGGGTGTGGTAGCGCGCGCCTGTAATTCCGGTTACTCGGAAGGCTGAGGCGGAAGGATGGCGGAGCCCAGCAGGTCGAGGCTGCGGTGGCCGGGAGTGGCCACTGCACTCCAGTCTGAGCAACAGCGTGAGACTCCAACTCAAAAAGAAGGATTTTCAAAGTGGTTTAACTTTCAACTCATAATATCCTTAGATTTATATGGTGGTTTATTTTTCCCCTATATGTTTCCTTACTTGTATGGTATAAAACATTTAACTACCAAAAAGAACAGATACTCCATCTTGTGGCCAGGAAAAAAACAGCACTTCCCTCAGACACGATCCTGTGTTCTGTGTTGAATTGTGACCCTCTAAGTTGAGCATCGTAAATATCCAAAGTGGTGCTGAGAGGAGCAACCTCACTCATGAAACTCCTGAGCTAGAAGAATTCCCGGCCTGACTCATCAAAGACTTCAGTTGAGATGTGTCACTTTCAAGGCAAGATTAATTTATTAATCCCTTTAAAATTACAGGTACAGGCCGGGCTCGGTTTTTCAGCCTGTAATCCCAGTACTTTGGGAGGCCGAGGCAAGTGGATTGCCTAAGCTTGCGGGTTCGAGACCAGCCCAGGCAACTTGGCGAGACCTTATCTCTACAATAAATTTTTTTAAAAAAATTAGCCAGGCATGGTAATGTGCGCCTGTAGTTCCAGCTACTTGGAAGGCTGAGACGGAAGGATCACTGGAGCCCAGCAGGTCGATGCTGGGATGGCTGTGTGTGTGCTACTGCCCACCAGCCTGGGCGACAGAGTGAGTCTCCAACTCAAAAACAAAATAAAGTAAAATAAAATAAAATTCAAGTACAGCATTTTGCAGAAGATATGGTAGAATGGTAAACACTCCAGTACTTATCAATTTGGAGGGTTTTTAATTTTTTATTTTATGTGTTTATTTTAGAGATGTAGGGTACAAGTGAGGGTTTCCTACAAAAGTAGGCTGCATACAGGTGAAATTTGGGCTTCTATCTGGCCCTCTCTCCCCTTGGTAGTGGACCAGGTACACTTTATTTTACTATGTGTCTTCTTCCCTCCTTTTCCCCTCCCTCCCCTAGCAGTGCCTAGCACCTGCCAATCCCACCCTTGTGCTGGTGTGGCTAGTATTCAGGGCCTGCTTATGAGTGAGAACATGCAGTATTCAGTTCTTTGTTTCTGTGATAGTTCACTTAGGATGATGGTCTCCAACTGCATCTAAATTGCTGCGAAGGCCATGATTTTGTCCTGCTTTATAGCTGCATAGTATTCCATCGTGTGTGTGTGTGTGTGTGTGTGTGTGTGTGTGTACACACAACACATTTTCTTTATCCCAGTTCACTTTCAATGGACATCTGGATTGGTTCTATGATTTGGAGGGTTTTTTAAGAGACAAAGTATTGGAAGGGCGTAAAGAGTCAATTACATGGCCAAGCACAGTGGCTCATACCTGTAATCCTAGCACTTTGGGAGGCTGAGGCTAGAGGATTGCTTGAGCCCAGGAATTCAAGACCAGCCTGGGCAACATAGTGAGTCTCTTAAAAATATCAAAATATTAACTGAGCGTGATGGCATAAGCCTGTAGTCCCAACTACTCAGGACGTCATCTCTACAATAAATCAAAAAAGTAGCCAGGCATGGTGGCACGTGCCTATAGTTCCAGCTACAAAGAAGACTGAGGTGGGAGGATCAACTGAGCCCAGCAGATCCAGCCTGAGCGACAGAGTGAGAGATTTCAACTCAAAAAAAAAAAAAAAAGTAAATTACAAAGTAGTTCATTCATTTGATAAATCTTTGTCAGCTGCCTACTGTATTCCTACATTGTTGCATAAAATACTGAACAAGATCCCACCTCCATCCTGTGGAGCCTGTGGTTATAGTGAAGCTGGACAAGTGTGCATGGCGCAGTGGAAATATTCAAGAGAGGAACACTTATGTCTGCCTAATGAGTCAAAAATAGATTCACAAAGGGGTGAGCTTTGAGCAACTGTGCAAGGCAAAGAATAAGAACTTTCCAGGTGGACCATGAGGGAAAGGGAATCCCAGACCAAGCACAGAGCATGTGCAAAGAGTGAGTCATGACACACTCAGGGCCAGTAGCTCCAAGGGTGCTAAATCCCACAACATAGCAAAACAACAAGGAATCTCAAAGAACATACTACAGGATACTTTTGGTTTATTTATTTGTTTGCGTGCTTTTCGTTTTGATATTTATCTTCAACTTCTGTTCTTGGCAGGTGGAAATTGAACAAAAAAAGAGTTTGAAGCCGGACTTTGAAGGAGATGAAATGGAAAACCCCAAGGAGTGTGGGGTACAGTGACAAAGCCCCACAGCAAGGAACCTAGACCCCAGAATCACGACAACATGTCTTCCTGGATAGCTGAAGTTTAAGTCAAGACCTGCTGGGGCCACTCCATGTTGGGAACAGTGTATCTGACCTTCCTGTTTGCAGTTAACTGTACTTCAACAGGAAACCCTGCGGTGGTTGCTTGGAGAGGCAGTTTGATCCCATCTGAAGCACGCGGCTCACCTGACTTGTGGAGCTTACTGGAAAATTAAGCCTCCTTGTCTCATCTCTGCTCATCTCACAGCACTGGGATGTGGCTTGTTGTGACTACAGAGTCAGAAAGAGAACCTCCCACATCAGTGTTGGCATGATTCCCTTCTGATGGTCATCTGTCACTCACATGCACTTCTGGAAAAGGAGTCTTGAGACGTTGATTAAGAATCTGTCTCTGTCATTCCCTCTAGAAAAGATTCAGAAAAGGTGCAAAACAATTTCCTTTTCAGGTCTGCCAGACCTTTTATGGGTATCTCCATTCTTTAAATGTTAATGCTATGCAACAGAAGTTTTCCAGACGTTTCCCTCCTGGTTCTAGGTTGTTTAGATTGGAACACTTATTACATCTCTCTAAGGTTTCAGTTGCAGGATTTGCTGTCCTAAGTCACAATAGACAGTGAGGAAAGGCACAATTGGGTACTTTCTAACTCTGAATAGATCCACATTCTGAAAAAGGGTAGCTGCTGAGAAGAAGGCAAAATTAAGCTTACTTTCTTCATTCTGGGGAAAAGAGACACTACACGTAAGCTTATATTCAGATAAGAAGACAAATTCATTCTCAGTGAATTCCCACATTCACACTGAAAAGTATAGGCCACTTATGATTCCTGAAATAAATGGAGATATATATACACGTGTGTATATTTTTATATATATATTATCTTGGGCATTTGTAAGAGACATTTAGAAGATTTTTGTTTGTTTTTGCTTTGTTTGAGTCTGGGGCTCACTCTGTCATCCAGGCTGGAGTGCCGTGGCACTATCACAGCTCACTATAGCCTAACCTCCTGGACTCAGGCGATCCTTCTACTTCAGTCTCCTGAGTACCTGGGACTGCAAGCACACACCACCAAACCTGGCTTTTTTTTTTTTTTTTCCTCTGTAGAGACAAGGTCTTGCTATGTTGCCCAGGATTGCCTCGAACTTCTGGGCTCAAGCAGTCCTCCCGCCTTGGCCTCCTAAGAGTGCTGGGATTATAGGAATGAGCCACCACACCTGGCCTGGGAGTTCTTTTTATACCTCATAGCCAATAGACAGTTGCATGTCTTTTTAACTCAAACTTTATAGGGAATTTAAGCTGAAAAGATAATTTTAGAAGCTTAAGTGTTTAAAATTAAGATTGAATGAGCTTTCCCCCAAAATTCAGAGTTTGATCATCACAGTATTGCAATAGATTGAAAAACATCTCTAGGGTAGAGATGGGGAAAAGCCATATTTTTCTAATGTTGGGAACCTTAAATCCTGATTCTAGGAGTCAGGACCTTTAATCTTTTCTTTCATCTGTTCCTGGGACACTCAGTCTTCTTTTTCTTTATCTGCTCCTTCTCTCCTTTGCTTCTTACTTGCACCTTGGTGTTTTCTCCCATGAAGAATAGAGTTAGCATGCTTCTATTTCCTGGAGGACAGCTCACTTCACCAGATTGGTAGATGATGCCAACACAGACAATATCTCCAGTTTTGGCTGATAGATTCAAGACTAATTTATTCAATGAACAATCATTGAATTCTAACTATGTACTAACGCTAGGATATATAAATAATTGCAGTGTTTTGAAATACCTGGACATAAGACTGAAACTAAAAGGATGATTAAACAGGCATTAATGAGAAGCCCTATATTCGGGGTTCTTTAAATGCAACCCTTTAAGTGCAAAGTGGAGTGTGCTTTTGTGTGTGTTTGTGAATGTGTGTGTTTATGTGTTTGTGTTGCTGGGAAGGGTGTTGGGAGGACCTGGTTTCACAGCAGTTTATGTAGAAATGCTTTCTTAGGGAAATGGGAGTTCAGTTTTGAACCATGAGTGTATCGTGTCTATTCACAAAGCTAGTATGTTCACCTTGTGTTAGTAACAGCCCTGCATGCTTTTATTAACCCCCCACCTAGTCCACATCTAGACAGAAGGTTGGGTTCAATTATGGGTACCATATATTAAGAGAGACATTAATAAATTGTGTCCACAGGCAGGTGACCAGGGTTGTGAAGGATCTGATTACATAAGGAACAAGGGAGCAGCTCGCCTGAAGAACAAAAGGTGTAAGTTGGGAAGGGAGTGCAGACAAGGAGGAAAGATAAAATTTCCTCAAAATTTCCGTTGAGCTAGAAAAAGGAAGAGGAATTAGACTTATTCTCTGTAGTTTCTTTTTTTTTTTTCTTTGAGTTGGAGTCTGTCACCCAAGCTGGAGTACAAGTGGCACACTCATGGCCATCTCAGCGTCGACCTGCTGGGCTCTGGCCATCCTTCTGCCTCAGCCTTCCAAGTAGCCAGAACTACAGGTGCATGCTACCACTCCGGCTTATGTATTTATTGTAGAGACAAGGTTTTGCCAAGTTGACCCGGGCTGGTCTCAAACCCATGGGCTCAGGCAATCCACTCACCTCGGCCTCCCAAAGTGCTGGGATTACAGGCTGAGTCACTAAGCCTGACTCTCTGTAGTTTCTTTTTTTTGAGTTGGAGTCTCACTCTGTCGCCCAGACTGGTGTGCAGTGGCTGCTCCCGGCCACGGCAACCTTGACTTGCTGGGGCTCCGGCGATCCTTCCGCCTCAGCCTTCCAAGTAGCTGGAATTACAGGCGCGCGCTACCACGCCTGGCTGATTTTTTGATTTATTGTAGAGATGAGGCCTCACCAAGCTGCCCAGGCGGGTCTCGAACCCGCGGGCTCAGGCAATCCCCTCACCTCAGCCTCCCAAGGCGCGGGATTACAGGCTGAGCCACCGCGCCCGGCTTCTCTGTAGTTTCAAAGGGCAAAAATATTAACAGAGAGGAGCTTTGCAGATGACATACTTGTTTCAATATAAGAATTTTCTAATATGAGTTATTCTGAAGAGGAATGAACGCAACTAGTAAAATCTATTGCTGTAAATGCCCAGAGGGTAAAACGATCATGTAGCCCAGGTGCTATGAAAGGGACTCTTGCATTGGATTTGGTCTGGATGACTGGCAAGATCCCTTCTATAGACTTGATCTCAATAGAATGAGGCTCTCTAACTCCAGTTGTCTTTTCCTTCATAAGTGGTTTTTCATGCTCTTTGATATACAGTGAAGTTCCCTTGAGGTCTTTGTCAAGGGATTTCTTTTTTTCTTTTTACTTGTTATTTTTTTTTGAGTTGGAGTCTCACTCTGTCGCCCAGACTGGAGTGCAGTGGCTCCCCCCCGGCCACCGCAGCCTCGACCTTCTGGGCTCTGGAGATCCTTCCGCCTCAGCCTTCCAAGTAGTCGGAACTACAGGCGCGCACTACCACGCCCGGCTAGTTTTTTGATTTATTGTAGAGATGAGGTCTCGCCAAGTTGCCTGGGTGGGTCTCGAACCCGTGGGCTCAGGCAATTCACTTGCCTCGGCCTCCCAAAGTGCTGGGATTACAGGCCGGGCCACCGAGCCCGGCCCACCGAGCCTGGCCATCAAGGGATTTCAAGGCCTTTCTCTTTCTCTGTTGTACTAAAGGCACTGAGATTCCCCACAGAGCATCCAGATGGGTTGGAGAATTGGCAGGATGAATGAAGGTCATCCCAGCACCTTCCTTATTCCCTCCAGCTTAGCACTCCCAAGATCTCAGCTGCTAGCATCACATGTGTATTTTTTCTTGGATCTTATTCCGGCCCCCCAGTTGATTCTCATTGCCTTTGTGCTTTCTTCTGGACTTTTAAAAAAATTTTTAAACCAAGAGTTAGGAAAAATCCCTCCTATAACACAACTGGGCAAATTACCTATGTAGTAACCTACGTACAAAGCACAACTGGGCAAGTGACCTTTTTGATGTGCAGATTCTATGTTTGCCATGCTGGACCTGGATTTGTGTGTGTGTGTGTGTGTGTTTTCACAAATAATCCTTGTTTGTTATAAATAATGTGAAAATATTAAAAGTGAATTCATTTACCATACATAGTATTACTATTAGAACATAAATTAGATATCAAATGATATCAAGAGCTGTTTCTTCTTTTCAGTCTAGGGCTTGCTTTTTGACTTTACGGTAAAGAGACAAGAAACGCCCTCACTGTGATATGTCGAGCAAGAGAATATGAGGCACTTTGAGGGGAAACCATTAAACCCCCTTTGCCTGCCCTTGTAGGCATAGTATTAGTTATTCTTTATCAAAAGTTTGCATTTTGTTCATTGTAAATATCATGTGGGCAGTTTTGTTTTCTGTTTGGTTCTATCCCTGCTCTACCTTTCTGCATTATCAGCAGGGCTCATAATCCTTCAGAACATTTTTTTTAACGGAAAATATTCTTAATTGAAATGAGACTAGTTATTAAAATCTAGTGGTTGGGAGCAGGAGTTTATTTTCCTAGAAAGTCATGTTTCTGCGAGGTGTGATGCATGAAAAGCAAGGAGTGTATCTTACTCATTTGTGTGTTCATTCCCTAGCGCAAAGCTTGGAATATAATAAGGTTCAGCCACCTTAAATCCTTGTGGGTAGGGCAAACATATATTCATGAAATAAAGGAAAAGTACCAGGTATTCAATAAATGCTTGCTGAAAGAATACTGACCCTGAGACTCTAAGGTTTCTTAACCCTTACATATCAAATGCTCATATTAAAATAAGCAAGCATACTTTTATTTCCCAGAGGACTTAAATAATTTTCCTTTCCTTTGATTCCTGCCTCCAGAGTCAACTATTAATAGTCACCAGCACTTAGGCACTCAATATGCTGCTGAATTTGAACTGTGGTATACCTTATTCACATGAAAAACATTTTTATGTCGAAAGTACAGCAGCATTGATGCTGTTCTTAGTCAAGATTATTGATTCAGTTTTGTTCCTGTGAGTCAAGCAGATATATGTGCCTAAGCCTTGCCCATTTGAATAGTCGGGCGAGAGAAGAAAGCATTTTATAGTGCACATAGCCGATCTTGTTTGCTAGGTCTTTGTTTTTTCCTGCATTAACTACTGACCAATGCTACTGTGTGTGTGTTTTGTCACTGTAGCAAAATGGAAGTCTGAGATAGGCTGAAACTCGTGAGATGAAATAATGACTTCTGAGGTGATCTGTGTTTCACAAGCTTTGCGGTAGGGAAACAGAATGAGCTGAAATCTTTCTTAAAAGCCTTGGAATATTAAATGGGTATGGATAGGAAGCATTGCTATTAAATTAAATTTTAAAAATCATCTGGTAACTAATCAATTCTAATACTTTACTATGTTTAGAAATTCTCCCAGTTGAGAATGGTAATTTTAACTCTTTTAAGAATGATGTGGCTGGGCGCCGTGGCTCACGCCTATAATCCCAGCACTGTGGGAGGCCAAGGTGAGAGGATTGCCTGAGCCTAGGGGTTCGAGGCCAGTCTGGGCAACTTGGCGAGACCTCATCTCCACAATAAATCAAAAAATAAGCCGGGCGTGGTGGGACATGCCTGTAGTTCCAACTACTTGGAAGGTTGAGGCTGAAGGATTATCTGAGCCCAGCAGGTCAAGGCTGCAGTGGCTGTGAGTGTGCCACTGTACTCCAGCCTGGGTGACAGAGTGAACCTCCAACTCAAAAAAAAAGATGATTATAACTGAATTCTAGCATATCTAGAGTTTAGATCATATTAAGAATGCAGTTTAATGGAAATTTCAGACAAAACTGACAGACAAAGTTAAATTAAAAAAATCATCTGGTAACTAATCAATTCTAATACTTTACTACCAAGTCTCATCCAAACCATGACAACTCTACATAAAATGAGGGCTTTCTCATCAAGTTTCTAGAGATGTTTTTTAAACATTACCCATGTTTAAGTGCCAGTTCCCTACAAATCAGCATTTCTCAATTATGCTTTTTGTAAATGAGACTGGCTTGAGGTATCGTGACTCATATTTATGAATTTAAGGATTAGGTGTGAAAGAGATGTATAAGGCAACTATAAATGTAGAAAACAAGTGTGCATATTAGTCAATTTTCTCATGTGTGGGATTTTTACATTTCCTTCCAGTGTGCCTTAGAAAACCAGGTGGAAGCCGGGCTCGGTGACTCAGCCTGTAATCCCGCGCCTTTGGGAGGCTGAGGTGAGTGGATTGCCTGAGCCCGCGGGTTCGAGACCCGCCTGGGCAGCGAGACCTCATCTCTACAAAAAATAAAAAAATCAGCCGGACGTGGTAGCACATGCCTGTAATTCCGGCTACTCGGAAGGCTGAGGCGGAAGGATCACCGGAGCCAGGCAGGTCGAGGCTGCGGTGGCCAGGAGCGGCTGCTGCACTCCAGTCTGGGCGACAGAGTGAGACTCCAACTCAAAAAAAAAAAAACCAGGTGGAAAAAGTCTAGCCCTTGGAAAAAAAAAATGTATCTTTCAACTCACAATTCCAAGCTATAAAGGCAGAAACTATCTATAGCAATGTGTTTGGTAGTGCCTGGAGAGAGGCAAATCGTAACTGGATATAACAAAAACCTATATAAGAACAGCTTAAAAAATAAAATTTTAATGTGAAAAGGTAAAGTATAGAGAGAACAAATACAGCATTGGGCACCAAGCCTCAAAATACTTGAACTAGAAGCCATCTCTTAAAGTGAAAAGTGAGACGCTCTAGGAAAAATGGCGATTGCATAGTAGGGATAAACAATAGAATTAATTCAACTCAACAAGTGTTTACCATGTGTCTCCTCTGGTCAAGGTGCTGTGTTAGCAGCCAGCTTCCCTAAAGAGAGCAAAGGCCAAACACAAGGGCACTGAGGATCGTTTATATAAAGTCACTGGGAGGCATGCCATAATGGATATTAAGGGAAAACTGGGGTTACTGTGAATCTTTAAAGGACAAACTCCTGGAGACAATCACTGTGCTAAGTGACTTGCTATTTTCCCAGTTGGGCTTCAGTTTCCTCAGACCAAAAAAATGAGGAAATTGAACTAATTGTTCCCTCAGGTCCTTTACAGCTCTAGTTCTGTGTGTTACTTTACGAAATATCCTTTGAATAAGTCAACAAAACCTCATAGAAGAAAATTGAATTTAAAAAATTTTTAAATATATTTTTGGTATCATTTTTCGGTATTACTTAAATATAACGCTTCATATATTAAGAACCAAGAGATTTAAATTTTGAAGACTGGGAAAGTAGCTGCTCCATCTTTTTCCTTTTCACATCTACCTTTTATCATCTGCTCAGATAACACAAACGCAGAAAACCCAACAATCCTCTATCTTGCAGTTGCCCTCAAAACACAGATTAAAAAGGAGGATCAGTGATGAAGGTCAGGTGGAACACTGGTCTGGAAGTTCCGCCAGCATCGCCTAGCATAAAAGTAGTGTGAGTGTGACAAGGAACAGACAGGTCTCCAAAACGGATGTTAGGAGGTAGGTACCACCTAGAGCAGAAGTAGGTCTAACTCACCAAAGTACTGAGGATGTTAGGATGTAGGATGTTAGGATGATCAACAATTTGTAGATATGTCCTTTTATACATAAAGACTGGAAACGGAGAGATGAAAAACACTCAGTAAACATCCTGGGACTATTGTAAGTTATGGCAAAACCAGATGAGAGAAAGGGATAGTCCTTACCATCCTCACTGCCAGTAACATCAAAATGTAGTTTAAAAAGTTTAGCTACAAAATAGTTTGTCTTTTGTGGTGTGTTTGAATATTTTTTTCTGGTTGTACTTAGTGTTAGTCACATGTGTTGGATCGATTCCAACGGGACAGAACAAGGAATTCCAAACCTCTTTGGAATATCCTCTTCCTGTTCAATCAAACCCTCAATTCTGGTTGTGTCTAGCCACACTGCAACTGAAGTCTTAAGCACCATCGGCCACCTCCCTGTGCTTTTGGATCAGCAGCCCAGTGGCATTCACAGGAGTTCTGGGAAAGCCAACGTGCAGTCAGATCCCAGCAAAGTATGGGGGTGAGAATGAGAAGGATATGAACTCTGACCTTAAGCCAGCATTCATTTAATGTTGGTGTCCATTTGCCAAGAGAACCTAGAGAAGACAATACCACATTTGCCCCGGAGGTGACAGAAGACCGCCTTTCCTCACCCTCCATTCTTGTCATGTCCATAATGAATTTCAGTGAGTCGGTTTGGATGAACCCAAGATCTAACCAATGTTTCCGCTGATCCAAGGCTTGCATTTCCCTTTGTTCATCATCCATCCTCATTCAATGTTAACTTCTTGCACTATTTGGGTTAATTTTATGTAAAACCAGTTTACTTTCTTTTTTAATATGTGCCTATGTAATAAAGTCTACACACTGGCTAGCCTGTAGAGGTGAGGTTTTTGGTTTTAGTTCCGATTATAATCTGTAATACCTTTTGTTGAGCTAAGAAAATGAACGATTAATAAAAAAATTTTTGAACAAAATGGCACTATACAAGATTTAATGAGGTCAGGTATAATAAAGAATAACGTTTATTATTAATAACACCCATCACCCAAATTATATGGTTTGTGATCATAAGCTAACAAGTGACTGATCTAATTATTCTAGTTAAGTTTATCGTGTATATAATTTAGTCGATTTGTTTACTGCATTCCTGTTTTGTGTCCAATTCTGTGAGAAAATGAATGAAAATAATTTCATCCTTAAGCTTTTCTTGGAGATAAGTACATATACATATAATGAGAAATGTAAAAGTGCACATAATCAAATAATAAATTTGCATTATGCTCCTGGCATATTGTTGGTGCTTAACAAATAATTGCTAAATTGATTGATGCATCCAAATTACTAATGTCAACATAAACTGGAGCATAAACTCAGATGGGAAAAGGTAAGTAGGCATTAGAACACTTGGGAAGTTTTCACAGGAAAGGTTTTCAGGTGAGACCTGGAAGTGAGGATAAAATTTGGCTCAGTGAGAAGAGAAGTAAGGGTTGGGGAAAAAACAGGAGTGAAAGAGGTATACTGGGCTAGCCAGAGATCAGTCTGGCCCAGGTGAAGGATTCATTGTACATCAAGGGCTAACACTGATGGCTAGGCCAAGCTGTGGTAGAGCTTGCATCCAGCTGGGGAGTGTAGTCAATCTTGCCAGTTAGGGGTTACTCAACAATGTGCTGGGTATTTTAGACTATGGGAAAGTTAAAGACAAGAAAACTAAGGGGTTTTTTTCGTAAGCAAGGCAAAAAATAAACAGAACTTTGTGTTTTGTTTAGTTCAAATCGTCCAGGGACATTATATTGTAAAATGCAAGCAGCTACAAGGGGAGAACTCATATCAGTCAGTGGCCCCTTGCAGTCAAGAGATCTTGGACCTGAGCAGAACACAGAGAATTTGATAGCCTAGTGAGTACGAAATCACATAAGTGATATCAGTTGCACAAAAAGATTAATAGCCAAATAGCATGACATTGTCTTAAGCTGGGGATTCTGGAGAACATGACTCCCATGGTTCTTCATCTCCATCTGCCTAGAGTTTCCCTGAACAAGTTTTAAGACCTTGTCTGGGTTCCACATTGTCACAAGCTTTAGTTTTCTTCCCGCTTTAATATCCCAGTAGAATACTCAAGGAACAAGCCCAAGCATGCACTCTGGTGGTCTCAGGATTTGGGCAGAGAAAGTCCTCCGTGTCATTTGCCCATTCTTGTTCCAAGCTCCTCTCCTCCTCGATCACCTCCAACTATCACATCTCGAGTTCTCCAAGCTAGGTAGGTTTCTCTAGTCTCAAGACAATAATATTAGCTAATATTTATGTAATGCTTATACTCTGGTGCAACCACTGGTACTAAGTGTTTTAAGTGTATTATCTCATTTAATGAAAGTAGCCCTCTGTCCATTCTGCAAGGCACTAATAATTCAAGGTTAGTGGGTATAACGGATGTTTGCTGAAGGTTAGCAATCAATGGTAAGTTATCTACATCTCAAAAACAGGAAAAAATTGAAAACAATATCAGACATTCCTGCTTCTAAAGTTCATTGACCATACCCCGCAGAGAAAATCCCTTTTTAAACATCTTTCTCCTTCAGCCCTAACCTGAATAAATAGTCTAACTTCTCAAGTTCCCAAACCATTGTCTCTCTGACTGCCAGAGCAAGACTGAAAACTCTTCTTAAAAATCTCATCTTTAGTGGAGATTAAATTCTTAAGTCAACCCTTTTGAAAAGCATATAAATTATCCATAAAATAAACTAAAGAATGAGTCTTCTTTAATTGAAAGATGCTCAATTATCCTCAGTTTTTCAATTTCTTCCTTGAGTATACTGACAGGGTCATCAACCAAACTTCTAGCCATATGAACAATGTGTTCCAGTGCATGGTTAGTGTGGGAAAGTTATTAAAATGAGTCACACAATTATTTCTAGTTTTACCAACATGAATTGTTTCAGACTTAGCATCCTCTATCTACTTCACAGACCCATGGAGTGAAAGTAAAATGAGTCTCCACTATACTCCACCATTGTTGTGCAAAGCAATTTTTAATTCTGTTCCATCTCATCCTGTCATAGACCCATTGAAGCACCTTTCCAAACAAGAAAAAAGAGCTAACATAAACTCACAATTTTCTGAGGTCTCAAAAGTTACAGACAAAATTTTTAGAAAGTGTTAAGGTTGCTTTTCTCCCCACCATAGTCTAGAAAGGAACAGGATAAAAATCTATTCTCCACCTGTTGAGAGCAATCCCAATAGGTCACAACATTCTCTCCCCTCCCCTCTCTCATCTCTTCTCTCCACTTCTTCACTAACCAGGTATAAAGTCCTGAGGGTCTAGACTAGTCTGGTGACAGTGGTAGGGAGAGGAATATATGTTAGAGATGCAAAACAGTCCCAATGACCTCTAACCAGGTGGACCTCTTTTAGTCCAAACTCCTATTGCATATTTCATCTGCTGCCTTTAACACTTGTGTGCTGCCTTTTGGTTTTATATGAATTAGATCTGTCCTTCTTATTAAAACACAATCGCGGTTGAAGAGAACTGGCTTAATGTGTGACAAAAATGCACCAAAAAGTCGGGCGCGGTGGCTCAGCCTGTAATCCCACGCCTTTGGGAGGCTGAGGTGAGTGGATTACCCGAGCCCACGGGTTCGAGACCCGCCTGGGCAGCGAGACCTCATCTCTACAATAAATCAAAAAATCAACCGGGCCTGGTAGCGCATGCCTGTAATTCTGGCTACTCGGAAGGCTGAGGCAGAAGGATCGCCGGAGCCCAGCAGGTCGAGGCTGCGGTGGCCGGGAGCGGCCGCTGCACTCCAGTCTGGGCGACAGAGTGAGACTCCAACTCAAAAACAACAACAACAAAAAAATGCACCAAAATATATATATATATATGAATCAGCAAACATAAACCAACATGTAATTGGGAATGACTGAAATTTCACCCTACATTTTAACAAAACTTTCTTGTAATCCCTTGAAATCAATCCTCCTCCCCTTCCCTTCCATCTCTGGCATCTGCAATCTGGAAAGCTTTCTCCCTACTATTGCTTTTCTTTCTCTTGCAGCTCCGAGACTACTGCTGTCAGGAATACTGCAAACATGTTTCATTCTCCTGATTTGCTGGGGAATACAAACTTCATTCTTTTCTGCTCACTTCATACACTTCCATAAGGAGAAATAGGAATAATACTAACGTACTTTCCCCTACTCGCTTAGTCACTCAACACAACTCTTCTGACACCCACTCTAGAAAAGAAAAAAAACCTGTTCTCCCACACAGTCACTCAACACTTCTGACAACAGATGTGGGGGACTTTCCCCACAAATCAAGCAATTTTGCAGCAGATTCTTCAGTGGACACTAATTTAATTCAGTTCTCGCACTGTCTACCTGTGTCAGGTCTCACAGGTTGAGGGTTGAGTCTTCAACACTGCTCCCCACTTCAGATGCCTCAGGCTGTGGCCTGTGCTTCTGAGCAACTGGCTAAAAAGAGGGGTTCCCACTCCTCCTCAGGTTTGATTTGCTAAAACAGCTCACCGAACTCAGGAAGATACTTATGTTTTTTCCATTTTGATAAAGAATATTACAAAGGATACAGATGAGCAGCTAGATGGAAGAGATGCAAAGGGGGGGGGAATGAAGCTTCCGTGCCCCTCCACACACCTTTATGTGTTCAGCTATCCAGAAAAGCTATCCAGAAGCTCTCTGAACCCAGTTTTTTGAGGTTTTTATGGGAGCTTCATTAATCAGCCATGACTAAGTAAACCATTGGCCTTTGGTGGTCAACTCAACCTTTAGCTCCTCTCTTCTGCCCCTGAGATCAGAGAATGTGGCTAAAAGTTCCAAACGTCTAATCACGTCTTGGTCTTTCCAGTGGCCAGCCCCCATTTGGAAGCTATCTAGGGGCTCCGGGCCACCAGTCGTATTATTGGCATACAAGATGCTCTAGTCACTCCAGAGACCCCAAGAGTTTTAGGAGCTGTATATGTCAGGAAACAGAAAGAAGACTGAAAATATATTTCACAGTATCACAACTTCTAATAAGGGAATGGCAAACTGCAATGAAAAAGAAAGGGTCAGTGCAAAAGGAAAACCTCAAGCACATGGTGGCCAGACTGAACAGTGGGGTAAAGGAGAAAGAAGCAATGATTGAGAAATGCTGAATCTGATCAAGTTTATCCTATAAGTAGCCTATCAGAAACACAGTGCTTTTTGTTTTTTGAAGTTGCTATTTCTTTTGCTTTCAAGATACCAAATAAAAATCTCTATATCAACTTATTCTTTCCTGAGATTTTAAAATTAAGAATTCAAAAAGTACTCACTACATTCATCTGCTGCTCAGTTTGGGAAAAGCTAACAAGAAAGTCTATATGATTTGTCAATAAAAACATTAACAAAATTAAAAGCAGCCGGGCTCGGTGGCTCAGCCTGTAATCCCGCGCCTTTGGGAGGCTGAGGTGAGTGGATTGCCTGAGCCTGCGGGTTTGAGACCCGCTGGGCAACTTGGTGAGCCCTCATCTCTACAATAAATCAAAAATTAGCCGGATGTGGTAGCGCATGCCTGTAATTCCGGCTACTTGGAAGGCTGAGGCGGAAGGATCGCCAGAGCCCAGCAGGTCGAGGCTGCAGTGGCCGGGAGCAACCACTGCACTCCAGTCTGGGCGACAGAGTGAGACTCCAACTCAAAAAAAAAAAAAAAAAAAGCTACATAACCAAAATAAATAAATGAGAGCAAAACACTGGATACCCCACACAGGTGACCACTCACTTCTAAATGAATGAAATTACCTTGTTTCTACTCAAGGTCTTTGATCCCTTTGCACAATTGTTACTTGCAGGTAGACAAGTTTGGGAATGTTCTCTGTAGTAAGGCAACATAGTCAAGTGGGAGATGGAACTTTGAGGGCAACGTATTCTCATCTCTATAACCCGGAATTGAGTTATTTATGCTCTGAGACTTTTCTTTATAAACCATTTGGTGCTTAAATAATGGCAAAGCTAATTCATTTTTCCAACAGTGTGCTGCCTGCAAAATAACGCTGTGAAGTAGATAATATTATTTTCCTCATGTTACAGATTAAAAACAAAAAACCTGAGGCACACAATTAAGTTGCCCAAGAGTCTTAAAGATAGTAGGGGGTAGAACTTTCAACTGACTCCAGAGTCCAAGTTCTTCTCTCTGCTACTCTGCCATCTACAGGAAGGTTGTGAGTACGTCATTTATCTTCAGAGTACTCTCTCATCTTCAGGAGTAATTGCTAATCGACATAGTAGTCATTCAAGAAATATTTTAAGCCCCCGGTTCAAAGGACACAGAGGTATGCATAAATGAGACACAATACCAGCCCTCCAGAAACACCCAATTCAGAAGACAGTTTTATGACAAATACACCATTAGGAGCAAGGACAGCACATTTGACCTCTTTCTTTGAATTACAAGAGAACACCCTACTTTCTGGCTGACAAAGTCCCACACCAGAACATAAGGAATACTACAAATAAATCAAGAGCTGAATTTCACCTCCGTCTTCTCAGAATAGTCCTATCCAGTATGAAAACAACACACCAGTATGTAATATCCTCAGTTCTATAGTTGGTACCTGAAATATGAGCTTGTGGAGATTATTCTTTAAAGACAGACAAGAAAACATCAGAAGCCTAGAATTTATGAAAACAAAAATCCATACGTAGGGAAATACAGGGGCAGTAACTGAATGTTTGATATTTTATTTTAGTCCCAGTACCAATAACAGGTAGAAAAGGAGATGGGCCTGTAGGAAACAACGTATTTGAGGGGAAAAAAGAGGAGTAACCCACAGAAAACCAAAACCCTGAAGAGCAGATGACCGAAGGACCGACAGAGAAAGGATACATCCCTACTCTTGAAACTTTAGGAAAAGCTGATTTCTATATTGTATAAAGCACACACAAAATACTCCTGAGAATGGCTTTAGGAGGCTGTGCCACATTTACATAGCCCAGCAAGGAATAGTTCACATGTGCTTATAAAGTTGCATTTGCCCCAGGCAAAGTGGGGACCAAAAGGAGGCCCAAACTTTACATGTACGATGACCACTTTGATACATAATCCTGAATTGCACCCTACATCTTTAAAATTTTTAAAAAAGATAGCTTAAAAAATAAACAAAAATTTAAAAATAAATTTTAAATTTTAAAAAGCTGCATCTGTCATGAGACCACAGAATATTCCACTCTATGATATTATCATTAACGAAAACAAAGATTGAGGGAATTCTTAGAGTTAGCAAAATAATTAGTCTTAACTACTAAACACTATGCATCAAAACTTTAAAATATTGAGGCCGGGCGTGGTGACTCAAGCCTGTAATCCCAGCAATTTGGGAAGCCGAGGTGAGAGGATTGCCTGAGTCCACGGGTTCGAGAGGAGCCTGGGCAACTTGGCGAGACCTCATCTCTACAATAAATCAAAAAAATTAGCCAGGAGTGGTAGTGTGTGCCTGTAGTTCCGGCTACTTGGAAGGCTGAGACAGAAGGACCGCCTGAGCTCAGCAGGTCAGTGCTGGGGTGGCTGTGAGCATGCCACTGCACTCAGCCTGGGGGACGGAGTGAGACATCAACTAAAAAAAAAAAAATTTAAAATATGGTTTTTCTTGCCCTCAAAATGAATTACACTTAATAAGATAATGAAATGTGGATTT
The DNA here is from genome assembly GCF_000164805.1 of Carlito syrichta. Classification (NCBI taxonomy): domain Eukaryota; kingdom Metazoa; phylum Chordata; class Mammalia; order Primates; family Tarsiidae; genus Carlito; species Carlito syrichta. The sequence goes on from NW_007260604.1 coordinate 226,635, forward strand.
TAAAAATTCAGGGAGGAAATAACATAACATAACATTATAACCAGGGAAAAGATTTAGAGAAGGAGTGTGTTTTCAGCCAGCTCTTAAAGGAAGGGGTACCACTTCAAAAGGCAAAGCAAGGAAGGGCCAAGAGAGCAAGTGTGCAGTGTAAATGGTGGATTTAGAAAACATGAGTATATCTATCTGAGAGAATAGTAAAAATAAAGATGGCTAGCTATGGCAGATTGTACCTCTCAAAATGAATGCAATGTGCAGTAATATTTTCAGTCCCAGAACCTTCTAGCCCCTATCGAGTGATGGAATCTCTTTCCCACCTCTTGAACTGAGTGGGCTTATGCTTGCTCCATCCAAGAAAGTATAGTGTAAGTGATGCTATGTGACTTCCAAGGCTAAAACATAAAAGGTATAGCTTATGTCTGGGTCTCTCTTAGGACGTTTGCCTTTGGAACACAGCACCATGTTTGAGGGAGCCCAGGCCACACAGAGAGGACACAGGTTGGTGTTCCAGTTGACAGCCCCAGCTAACGTCTCACCTAACAGCCAGAATCAACCAAAACACATAAGTACATAAACCCTAAGATAATTCCAGCCCTCAGACTTTTAGTCTTTTAGCTGAAGAGCCAGATGTCACAAAATAGAGACAAGCCATTCCCACAGTACCCTATACAAATTGCCAGTCCACGTAATCTGTAAACATAATAACTGGTTGTTTCAGGGCAATAATTTTGGGGATAATTTGTTGCATATCAATAGTAAGTAGAACACTGACATTAATTGTGTAATTACCATATGCACTGGCATTGTGTAATTGCTAATGCCATGCACTGTGTTTGATGTCTTATGTTTTATATCGGCTGTTTCTGTGTAACAAAACACTCCAAATCTCAGTAGTTAAGAAACAGTTAATTTTTTTTACTATCATTCACACATCTGTGAGTCTATTAGGGGTTGGCAGACCCCCTCCGGGCTCACTCAAGAGTTTAAGTGTTGGCTGGGAGCTCTGCTCTAGCCTGGGCCTAGCTGGAGCATCTTAGCTTGGACAGATCTGCTTCACGGGTCTCTTACCCTTCTCTTGGAACCAGCAGATTTGTCCCACATGGCATCTTCAAGGGGGAGCAGCACAAAAGTGAGAGTGAAAACACATAAGGCTTTGGAGGCTGAGGCTTGGAATGGCCTACATCACTTTTGCCACATTCTATTAGCCAAATCAAGTCACATGACCACTTGCAGATTAAATAAATAGAAAAAACATACTCCATCTATTTAGTGCAGTGAAAAGTCACAGGCAAAAAGTATGCACTCAGGAAGGAGTAAAGAATTGGAACCAGGAGTGACATCAGCAGGATGGCTAACTAGAGATACCTGGCACTCATCACCCCCAGAAATAAACAAAATTGAGACTTAAAAAAAATAATAAAGCCGGGCTTGGTGGCTCAGCCTGTAATCCCGCGCTTTGGGAGGCTGAGGTGAGAGAATTGCCTGAGCCCGTGGGTTCGAGATCTGCCTGGGCAAGTTGGTGAGACCTCATCTCTACAATAAATCAAAAAATTAGCTGGGTGTGGTAGCACACCTGTAGTTCCAGCTACTTGGAAGGCTGAGGTGGAAGGATAGCCAGAGCTCCAGGTAGAGGCTGCAGTGGCCGGAAGTGTGCCACTGCACTCCAGTCTGGGTGACAGAGTGAGACTCCAACTCAAAAACAAAAAACAAAAAAAGAAACACACGATAAAAAGATCAATGAAACAAAATATAGTTTTTTTAAAAAAGATAAACAAACTTTATAAAGCATTTAGACTAAGAAAACAAGAGCCAAGACCCAAATAAATAAAATTTAAAAGGTGATGTCACCATGGATACTACAGAAATACAAAGGATCATTAGAGATTACTATGAACAACCATATGTCAATAAATTTGAAAACCTAGAAGATATGAATACGTTCCTAGGCATATACAATTTAAAAAGACTAAACCACTACCACCCAATCACCTTAATGATCTTCCCCCATCTAGGAGAATGGTTAAAAGGACTCAACCACAAGCAACCAGTGGCCATTCCATTGCCTTGCTAGACTCTGGTGTGCCATGTGCTCTTTGAGCCATGGCTGTCACCATGCTTCCTGGCTTCGGTCCCCTCCCCCACCTTGGGGAGGTGAATCTTCTTTCTCCCTTCTCTCTCTAATTTACTTTTTTTTTTTAAATTTATTTATTTATTATAAAGATGTGGGGTACAATTCAGGGTTAGGTATACAAACATTGATCATGCAGGTACCCTTGTTGATTAGGTATGCCCCCCTCCCCTAGCAGTTTCCCTCAACTGCCAGTCCCACCCCACCTCCCCTGACAGTTTTCCACTACTGCCAATCACTTTCTGATAGCATAACAATCGTTCAAGGTCGCCTTATGAATGAGAACATATGGAACTCAGTTCTTTGTTTCTGTGATAAATCACTGAGCATGATAGACTCCGAATTCATCCAATTTGCTACAAAGTTCATATATTTGTCCTTCTTTATGGCTGCATAATATTCCATTGTGTATATGTACCACATTTTTTTTAACCAGTCTGGCTTTGATGGGCAAGATGGTTGGTTCCATGTTTTTGCTATTGTGAATAGAGCTGCAACAAACATACATGTGCAGGTATCTTTTTTGTAGAATGATTTGAGTTCCTCTGGATATATTCCCAATAGGGGAATTGCTGGGTTCTAATTTACTTTTAAATAAACTTTTTTTCTTAAGACTAAACCAAGAAGGAAAAGAACATCTAAACAGATCAATAACAAGATCTGTTGGAATAAGTAATAAGGAATCTTCCAACAAAGAAAAGTCTGGGACTGGATGGCTTCATCGCTGAATTCTACGGAACCTTAAAAAAGAATACCAATTCTTCTCAAACTATTTCAAAAATGCGAAGCAGAAGGAATTCTTCCTAACTCATTCTACAACACCAGCATTGCCCTGATACCAAAGCCAGACAAGGACATACCCCCAAAAAAGAAAATTATAAGCCAATATCCCTGATAAACATAGACATAAAAATTCTCAACAAAGTATTAGAAAAACAAATCCAACAACACATCATAAAGATAATACTCCATGATCGAGTAGGATTTATCCCAGGGAGGCAAAAATGGTTTGACACATGCAAATCAGTAAACATCATACTTCAAAGCAGGACTGAATAAAAAAAAAACATGATACAGATACACAATGGAATATTATGCAGTCATAAAGAAGGACAAACATATGGACTTCGCAGTAACTTGGATGGATTTAGAATCTATCATACTCAGTAATCTATCACAGAAACAAAGAACAGAGTACCTTATGTTCTCACTCATAAGCAGACCTTGAACAAGTATCATAATACTAAAAGAAAGGGATTGGCAGTAATGGGAAACTGCTGGGGGGTGGGGGAGGGTGGGATTGGTAATTGAGGGAAACTGCCAAGGGAGGGAGGGGTACACCTCATCAACAAGGATACCTGCATAATGAACATCTGTATACCTAACTCTGAATTGTACTCCACATCTTTAAAATAAAAAAATTTTTTAAAAAATCATATGTCACATTAATAGAATAAAAGACCTAAGCCATATCATTTCAATAGATGCAGAAAAAGTATTTGAAAAAATTCAACATCCCTTCATGATAAAAACGCTTAATAAATTATGTTTAGAAGGAAAGTACCTGACATAATAAAGGTCACATATGGCAAACCACAGCTAAGTTCTTACTGAACAGGGAAAATCTGAAAACCTTTTTACTAAGAACTGTAATAAAAGGATGTCTATCCTCACCACTCTTTTTTTTGTTTTTTTGAGTTGGCGTCTCACTCTGTCGCCCAGACTGGAGTGCAGTGGCACACTCCCAGCCACCGTAGCTTGGACCTGCTGGGCTCCGGCGTCCTTCCGCCTCAACCTTTCAAGTAGCCGGAAGCAAAGGCGCGCTACTATGCCTGGTTAATTTTTGATTTATTGTAGAAACGCGGTCTCGCCAAGCTGTAAGGGTGAGTCTCAAACATGCAGGCTCAGGCAATCCACTCACCTCAGCCTCCCAAAGTGCTGGGATTAGAGGCTGAACCACCGAACCCGGCCCCCTCACCACTCTTATCCAACATATTACTGGAAGTTCTAGCCAGGACAATTAGCCAAGATAAAAAAAAAAGGGCATTAAAATTGGAAAGAAGGAAGTCAAATTGTCCCTCTCTGCAGATGACATGATCTTATAAAAAGAAAAACCTAAAGATTATACCAAAAAATTCTTAGATTTGATAAAATGAATTCAGTGGTGTTTCAGGAAACAAAATTAACTAATTCAAAAAAATCAATAGTGTTTCTATACATAAATAATGAACTAACTAAAAAAGAAATCAAGACAGCAATCCCATTATAATAGCTACTAAAAAAATAAAATACCTAGGAATAACTTTAACCAAGGAAAACTATAAAAGATACAAACAAATGAAAATACATCCATGTTCACAGATCAGAAGACTTATATTGTTAAAATGACCATACTTCCTGGAGCAATCTCCAGAATCAATGCAATCTCTATCAAAATACCAAAGACATTATTTACAGAAAAATTTTTAAAAATTTTAAAATTTGTATAGAATCAGAAAAGACCCAAATGGTTAAAGCAATCCTGAGCAAAAAGAATCAAGATAGAGGTATCGCACACTACAAGACCTCAAAATATACTACTGCTGTAGTAACCAAGACGGCATGGCACTAGCATAAAAACAGACACATAGACCAATGGAATAGAAAAGAAAACCTAGAAATTAATTTGCATATCTTCAGCCAACTGATTTTTAACAAACATGCCAAGAACATTTATTAGGGAAGGGACAATCTCTTCAATAAATGTTGCTGAGAAAGCTGGAACCACATGCAGAAGAATGAAACTGGACTTCTACCTTTTACTCTATACAAAATCCAAGTCAAAATGGATCAAAGACCTAAAAGTAAAACCCAAATCAAACAAACAAACAAATACTACCAGAAGAAAACATTGAGGAAATGCTTCAGGACACTGGTTTAGGCAACAAAAGCAATAATAAACAAATAAGATGATATCAAACTAGAAAGCTTCTGCACAGCAAAAGAAACAACAAAATGGGAGAAAATATTTACAAACTAACTCATCTGACAGGGGATTAATATCCAGAATATACAAAAAGCTAAACAACTTGATTTTAAAATGGGCAAATGATCTGAACAGATATTTCCCCCAAAACACAAATGGCCAACAAATATATTTTAAAATGCTCAACATCACAAATTCATCAGGGAAGTGCAAATCAAAACTGCAGTGATGTATCATCTCACACCAGTTGGGGTAGCTATTATTAAAAAGACAAAAAAAAAAAAAAATGCTGGCAAGAATGCAGAGAAAAAGCCAGGCTCGGTGGCTCAGCCTGTAATCCCACGACTTTGGGAGGCTGAGATGAGTGGATTGCCTGAGCCCGCGGGTTCGAGACCCGCCTGGGCAAATTGACAAGACCTCACCTCTACAATAAAATAAAAAATGAGCCGGGCATGGTAGCGCACTCCTGTAGTTCCAGCTACTTGGAAGGCTGAGGCGGAAGGATCGCTGGAACCCAGCAGGTCAAGGCTGAGGTGGCCACTGCACTCCAGTCTGGGTGACAGAGTGAGACTCCAACTGAAAAAAAAAAAAATTACAAATGACCTACCATATGATTCAGCAATCCAGCTACTGGGAATCTATCCAAAGGAAAGAAAATCATTATATCAAAGAGACATCTGCACCCCCTTGCTTGCTGCAGCACTATTCACAATAGCCAAGATACAGAATCAATCTCAGTATCCAACACAGATGAATGAAGAAAGAAAATGTGGTGTGTATATATACCATGGAATACTATTCAGCCACAAGAAGAATGAAATCTTATTATTAGTGGCAACATAGATGAAACTATTCTTTTTGTTTTTTGAGTTGGAGTCTCACTCGGTCGCCCAGACTGGAGTGCAGTGGCCGCTCCCGGCCACAGCAGCCTCGACCTGCTGGGCTCCGGCGATCCTTCCGCCTCAGCCTTCCGAGTAGCTGGAACTACAGGCGTGCGGTACCACGCCCTGCTGATTTTTGATTTATTGTAGAGATGAGGTCTCGCCAAGTTGCCCAGGCGGGTCTCAAACCCGCGGCCTCAGGCAATTCACTGACCTCGGCCTCCCAAGGCGTGGGATTACAGGCTGAGCCACCAAGCCCAGCTTCGATGGAACTGTTAAGTGAAATAACCCATGAACAAAATGTTAAACACTGCATGTTCTCACTCATATGTGGAAGCTGAAAAAGGTTGATATTATAGAAGTAAAAAGTAGAACAAGGGATATTGGTGGCTAGGAAGGCCAGGGGGAAAGAAGAAACAGGGAGAGATTTGTTTTAGGGTACAAAATTACAACTAGATAGAAGGAATAAGTTCTAGTGCCTATATTGCTGTAAGGTGGCTATAGTTAACAATAATATATAGTTTCAAATTGGAAAATATTAAATGTTCCCAACACAAAAAAAAGATAAATGTTTCAGACAGTGGATATACTAATTACCCTGATCTGATCACTATACATTATATACATTGAAACATGACTATGTATCCCATATGTCTAATTATTATTTGTCAATTAAATATTAAAATAAAAAAGAATTGGTGATATTAATTCAATCTATAACATACTTAATCTTTATAATTATCAAGTCAGTAACATTATTATTCCAATTTTTATTAGTTTCATTGATAAATAAACTGAGGCTCAGAGTTTCTAAATAAAGTGAGTTTACAGAGTTCTTGGAGTTTCTGGTGAAACTGTCCTTAGAGCTTCCAGTAGCTGTCTTATCACTGCAAACTGCCTGAGTCCCTTTATCTGCCAGACCACAACCAACTGCAAGAGTGCTGTGACATCTTAGCATCTTGAATTGAATCCTGGCCTTCCTCTAATTGGCACTCAGGACCACTACATCAACATGTCCCAAGCTCCGTTTGCTTTGTGCACCAGTAGAAGTCCAAACACTTCTCACCATGGAATTTAATTTATCCATGGAATATGGTCCTCCTCTTCCACTCCTCCCTAATTCCTGAGCATTTTCTATGCCCTTTGAGACTCATGATCTATTACCAACACTCTTTTTTTTTTTTTTTTTTTTT
>NW_007260604.1:233977-240271 GCF_000164805.1 Carlito syrichta
AACCCGCAGGCTCAGGCAATCCACTCACCTCAGCCTCCCAAAGGTGCGGGATTACAGGCTTGAGCCACTGAGCCCGGTTTATTACCAACACTTAATGTTATTTTCTCTGAACTTTCCCTTCACTTCATTCCCTAACTAAAACCCAGTTGTCCTCTAGGGGGGCACTCTTACCCTGCAGTCCTTTCAAAAGGTTGTGGTTGTTTTCCTCTTACACCATGCACCTCTGGATTTGAAGATGAAAGATAAGATGAGTGTCTTTCTTGCTTCCTATCACAACTTCATAAGTTGTTCTCTTTCCTCTTCTAAAACTCAGATCCTTTGAAGTTTATGCTAGCAGACGCTACAATTCTAAATAGTACTATTTCATTCACCGTCATCTCCCCTTATTCATTAAAGTTTTAGCACCTGGCTCTGTCTTCCTAGTCATCCCTACTCCTGTAGCCATTTTTTTAATGTGTGATCAAACCAATGACTGAGGCCTCTTAGTTCCTTGACCTACCCAACTCTGATGACTTTTTTCTTTATCTCACTTCAGCTGCCCACTTATACGGTTAGACATCTGCCCAACAATTACAGTCCTTGATCCAAGCACCCCACTCCCTAACCACCATTCCTATATTTCAAGTGATCTCTTTATCTCTCACTTCAAAAGTTTCTTTTATTTCATTACAACTTCCAATTCACTGAATCAAGTCTATCATTTTTCATTATCCATTACTGCTTGAAAGACACTTCCCCTTTATTCTCTTAGGTTCACTGGTCCATCATCATAGTAATTCAATGAGGTCAGGGCAAGGGATTTCCTCTTTAGGAAAATGATCCAGGAGTTTCACACATCACATCTCACAACCTACTGGATCAAACTTAGTTACAGGGTAACACTTTGCAACGGGAGAGGGATTTAAAAACATAGTCTCTTACCAGGCAAGAGAAGAACAGTGGTCTCTGAATTTGTCCCCCAAAATTTATGTATTGGAAATGTAATCCCCAATGCAAAAGAGAAGAGGGGCCTTTTCAGAGGTATTTAAATTATAAGGGCTCTGCCCTCATGAATGGATTAATGTCCTTGTAAAAGGGCTTGGTTGAGGGAACTCACCCTTTTTTATCCCTTTCCTCCCTTCCACTATGCGAGGATACAACATCCTTCCCCTTCAGAGGGTGCAGAAACAAGATGCTGTCTTGGAAATCGAGAAGAGGTCAGACTCTCACCAGACACCAAACCTGCCATCTCCTAAATTTTGACCCCCAGTCTCTAAAGCTGTGAGAATTAAATTTTTCTTCTTTTTTTTTTTTTTTTTTGACTTGGAGTCTCACTCCGTCACCCAGACTGGAGTGTAGTGGCACGCTTCTGGCCACCGCAGCCTCGACCTGCTAGGCTCCGGTGATCCTTCTGCCTCAGCCTGCCAAGTAACCAGAATTACAGGCGCACGCTACCACGCCCGGCTAATTTTTTATTTATTGTAGAGATGAGATCCCGCCAAGTTGCCCGGGCAGGTCTTGAACCCACAGGCTCAGGCAATCCACTCACCTCAGCCTCCCAAAGCGCTGGGATTACAGGCTGAGCCACTGAACCCGGCCCAACTTTTCTTCTTTTATAAATCGCCCAGTCTCAGATATCTTGTAGGAGAACAAATGAACTATGACAACCAGCTGCAACTTGGAACATTCTGTTATTAAAAGGAAAAGGGAATGTGGATATTTAGGGATAGGGATGTTTGCCACATTAGTTAAGCGCAAATATCCACTTAACCTGTTCTTTCCCACAAGTAGCTAACAGACCAAAAGAAAACATGCAGTCATGATGATTCTCACTCTAAGCCTCAAGTGAACAATCAATTCTGCATAACAATCTTATACACTTCTTTAATACATTTGATCTGTTCTCAAAAACTTACCATTTTATACCTCCTTTTCTCAAACTTCCAACAATTCCTTGCCATTTTTTATACTTCACTCTCAGCTGATAACTTTCGCTTGTATTTTACAGAAAAATGAAGGGAATCACAGGAACTTTTTTTCCCACAAACAAATTTGCCAACCTAGCTGCATATTTCCACCATTAATTCTAACTTTCTTTGTTTTTACTCTTCGCTCTTTTGACAGTACATAGAAGTTCCCTATATTTAGCAAAGATGCATACCTCTGAAGTTTATCTTTTCCAGCCTGTCTCAAGGACAGATATCTGTAATAATAAGCAGTTTCCCTTGTAACACTGTGTTTTGCTTTTCTCTTGGATTATTTCCAACAGTCAGGAAATGGTCTCTAGTAAATCCCACCTTTAAAAAAAAAATCAATAGAGAAGAGGATGCTGGGAAGATGGCAGTGTAGGTGGCACCTAAAATCTATCTCCAACTTGACAAAAACTGCACTGTAATAATTTGTCTTATGTAAGTATTTTAGAACTCTGGAGTCTATTGAAGGTTTGCAGCTTCCAGGAAAAGGCTTAGGTGGTACATTGCAGTTAATTCTGGTCAATTTCAGCTCTTAGCACAGTAGCAGCTACCCATTCCCCACCACCCAATCCTTTGGCAGACAGTCATGCATACATTCCAGGAGCAGTTTACATGAAGTCTGCAGAAGTCAGGTAGGAAAAAAGAACCCTGTCTCCAAATATCAGGGATCAATGCTCCAATAATTGATCACTCTTTCGGATCACAAAAGTGCAGACAAAGAGGCAGGCAGTCATTGGTGTTGCTCCTCTACCCATTGTTGTAAGCCTCTACCTCTCCAGCTGAAGCAACTTTCTGGGGATTAAAAAGGTCAGTACCACCCCTCCTTTATTTTTCTCTTTTCCCCCTTTTGGGAGCCAGACATGAAAGACTAGGACATTCAAAAGCAAATACACATGTGGGAGAAATTAGAAAGTAGTTGTGCATGTCCAGGGAAAGATGCAAGCTTAGAAAAGTTCTGAGAAAACCTTAAGTTTGTATCTCAAACTGATGCTTGACACACTGGGGGCCTATAACAACAACAACAACAACAAAAAGTCAGCAAACTCTGGGAAAAAGAGCATCTGATTTTCAGAGTTACCACATTATTAGATTCAAATGTCTGGTTTTCAATAACAACAAAATTACAAGACATACACACAGAAAAATATGGCCCATTCAGGAAAAATATTACATGCTCATGGATTGGAAGAATCAACATTGTTAAGATGTCCATCCTACCCAAGGCAATCTATAGCTTTACTATATACCCATTAAATTACCAGCAGCATTCTTTTCAGACCTGGAAACCGCAATATAGGAATTCATATGGAAACATAAACAACCATGAATAGCCAAAACAATCCTCAGACCAAAAAAAAAAAAAAAAAAGCGGGAGGTATCACACTCCCAGACTTTAAACTTTATTACAAAACTACAATAATCAAAACAGCCTGGTATTGGTACAAGAACAGACATATAGACCAATGGAACAGGATAGATATTCCAGAAGCAAAACCTCCATTTCTCTTTGACAAAGCCTCCACCATCAACCACTGGGGAGAAGAGAACCTATTCAGTAAATGTTGCTGGAGAAAATGGCTGACCTCATGCAGAAGATTAAATCAAGACCCCGACCTATCACCATACACAAAAATCAACTCTAAATGGGTCAAAGACCTAAACATAAAACCTCAAACTATAAGAATCTTAGAAAATGCAGGAGACACCCTTATGGAAATTGGAACTGGCAACCAATTCCTGATCAAAACCCCAACTGCCCATGCCATAAATAAGAGAAAAGATAGACAAGTGGGACCTCATCAAACTGACAAACTTCTGCAAAGCCAACAAGAGAGCAGGGAGACAGCCCACAGACTGGGAAAAAGTATTTGCCAACTGTATTATCTGACAAAGAACTAACATCTAGGATCTACAAGGAACTCAAACATACTGAAAAGAGAAACACAAATGGCCCCATTACAAAGTGGGCAAAAGATATGAATAGACACTTCTCAAAAGAAGACATATGAGCAGCCAACAGATACATGAAGAAATGCTCAGCCTCACTAGTCATCAAAGAAATGAAAATTAAAACCACACTGAGATACCATCTAACTCCTCTCAGGATGGCCATCATCAACAACTCAAAAAACAACTGGAGAGGATGCGGGGAAAAAGGAACACTTCTACACTGTTGGTGGGAATGTAAACTAGTACAATCTCTGTGGAAAACAGTGTGGTGATTCCTAAAAGATCTAAAAATCGACCTTCCATATGACACCACAATCCCCCTGCTGGGAATATACCCGGAGGAACTAAAATCACTCTATGAAAAAGATACCTAGCGCACGCCTGTAGCTCCAGCTACTTGGAAGGCTGAAGCGGAAGGATCGCCGAAGCCCAGCAGGTCGAGGCTGCGGGGGCCGGGAGTGGCCACTGCACTCCAGTCTGGGTGACGGAATGAAACTCCAACTCAAAAAAAAAAAAAGAAAAGAAAAAGATACCTACACATGCATGTAACTGCAGCATTATTCACAATAGCAAAAACATGGAACCCACCACACTGCACATCGAAAGAGGACTGGATAAAAAAAAAATGTGGTACATATACACGATGAAATATTATGCAGTCATAAAGAACGACAAAATTATGAACTTCACAGCAACATAGAGTTGGATGAACTTAGAGTGTATAATACTGAGTGATCTATCACAGAAACAAAGAGCTGAGTACCACATGTTCTCACTCATAAGCAGATCTTGAAAAATTAACATAATACGATAAGAAAGGGATTGGTAGTAGTGGGAAAAACTGCCAGGGAGTGGGGGGCACACCTCATCAACAAGGGTACCTGCGTAATGAACACATTTATATGCCTAACTCTAAATTGTACCCTACATCTTTAAAATTAAAAATTAATGATACCAGAGCCCCATCCCAGACCAATTAATAAAGCACTGGTATTTAAAAAAAAAGACACCCCATTCAAAAGAAAAAAATAAACATAAACTGTACCTGAAAAAGACCTGAAGGTGGATGTACTAGACAAAGACCACTGTCTCACACATGCTTAAAGTACTAAAGAAAAATGAACAGAAAGTCAAGACTGATGTATGAACAAAGTGGAAATATCAATAAGGAGGCAGAAAAACAAAAGAAACGTGAAGCCGGCCTCAGTGGTTCAGCCTGTAATCCTGCGCTTTAGGAGGCTGAGGTGAGTAGATTGCCTGAGCCTGTGGGTTCAAGACTTGCCTGGGCAACTTGGCGAGACCTCATCTCTACAATAAATTTTTAAAAAATGGCCGGGAGTGGTAGTGTGCCCCTGTAGTTCCAGCTACTTGGAAGGCTGAAGCGGAAGGATCGCCGGAGCCCAGCAGGTCAAGGTTGCGGTGACTGGGAGCATGCTACCGCACTTCAGTCTGGGCGACAGAGGAGACTCAAACTCAAAAATAAAAAAGAAACGTGAAAAATTCTGGAGCTAAAAAGTACAATAAAGAAATTTAAAATTTACTACAGGCATTCAAAGGCAGATTTGAGGAGGCAGAAGAATCAGTAAACTTAAAAATAGAACAATGGAAATGATAGATTATGAGAAACAAATAAGAAAGGAACTGAAGAAAAGTAAACAGGGTTAAGAGACTTGTGGGTCATGTGGACCAATATATGAACCATATGAGTTCCAAAGAGAGAAGAGACAGAGAAAGGAGCAAAGAGAATATCTGAAAAAATAATAGCTTGAAAACTTTCCAAATTTAATGAAAAGCATGAAAGTAAACTCCAACTGACTCCAAGTAGGATGAACTCAAAGAGACCCACTCCAAGACACATTATGGTCCAACTGTCAAAGCCAAAGAGAATCTTAAAAGCAGAAAGAGAGAATCAATTCATCAAATATGAAGGGGGATTTTTTAAAAACCCAGAATTTATTTATAACAAATTGTGTATTAATTCTTACATGTTTAGACTTCAGTCAATTCAAAGTACTCAGGCATGACCACACCCAGCTCTCACCAGAAACTTTTGAGGCCAGTAGGTACTATATACAGCAAAAATTGTTCTTCAAGAGTGAGGAAGAAATTAAGACATTGCCAGATAAACAACAGCTGAGGAAACTTTCATTTACCTAGCTTCAGTTATCACTATACTTGTCCTGCAAGAAATGCTAAATGGTATCCTCTAGGTTGAAACAAAAAGATATGAGACTCAGAGCCATATAATGAAATGAAGATCTCAGTAAAGGTACATACAAGAGCAATTATAAAAGCTAGTATTGAGGACACTGTTTTTTTCATTTTTTGTTTTTTTGAGTTGGAGTCTCACTCTGTCGCCCAGACTGGAGTGCAGTGGCCACTCCCGGCCACT
>NW_007260604.1:240415-250294 GCF_000164805.1 Carlito syrichta
AATCCACTCACCTCAGCCTCCCAAGGCGCGGGATTACAAGCTGAGCCACCGAGCCCGGTTCAGAGGACACTATGTTAAGTGAAATAAGCCAGGCACAGAAAGACAAATACCATATGATCTCACTTATATATGGAAGCCACTGAAATAATAGAAGCAGAGCATAAAATAATGGTTATCAGCCAGGCACGGTGGCTCAAGTCTATAATTCCAGCATTTTGGGAAGCCAAGGTGAGAGAGTTGCCTAAGGCCGCAGGTTTGAGACCAGCCTAGGCAACATGGTGAGACCTCGTCTCTACAATAAATCAAAAAATTAGCAGGGTATGGTAGCACACGCCTGTAGTTCCAGCTACCTGGAAGGCTGAGGCAGAAGGATTGCCTGAGCCCAGCAGGGTGAGGCTGCGGTGGTTGTGAGTGTGCCACTGCACTCTAACCTGGGCAACAGAGTGAGACTCCAGCTCAAAAATAATAATAATAATAATAATAATGGTTATCAGGAGCTTGGTGGCAGTGGTAGGGGAGATGTTGGTCAAAGGATACAAAATTTCAATTAGATAAGAGAAATAAATTGAAGAGGTCTACTGTACAACATGGTGACTATAGTTATTAACAAGGTTTTGTATTCTTGAAAATTGCTAATAAAGTATATTCTAAGTGTGCTTATCACAAAAAGATGAAAAGTATATGAGGTACGGTGTATCTTAACTAGTCTAATTTAGTCATTTTTCAATGTATACATGTTTCAAAGCATTATGTTGTACATAATAAATATATACAATTTTTATTTGTCCATTAATATAAGTATTTTTAAAAGCTAATGTTATTGTAACAATGGTTTATAAATCCTTTTTTTTTCTATTTAAGAGACTAATACATTAAAAAGAATTACTAGGTGCTGGCCAGTGCAATAAGACAAGAAAAGGAAATCTGTACACAGGTTGGGAAGAAAAAAATAAAATCTTTTCTTTCCTGATGACACAATTGCTTATGTAAAAAATCTGATTGAATTAACAATAACAACAACAAAAAAGCATTCTGGAACTATTAAGTGATTATGGCACAGTTGCAAGATAAAAGGTTAACATGCAATAGTCAATTTTTTTCCTTTACCTCAGCAAAGAACAAGTGAAATTGGAAATTAAAAACACAATATCATCTACTAGCACCCTCAAAATGAAATACTTAGGTATACTATAAAATAAAACACAGCAAAAACAGAAAATAGGTATTATATATGGAGAAACTGGAAGCTTGTGGAAATGATGGTTTCACTGGAGAATTCTACCAATCATTTAAAGAAGAAATAACACCAATCTTTCTTTAGCTTTTCTATAAAGTTAAAGAGGAGAGAACACTGTGTACCTCATTTTATCAGACCAGCATTACCCTGACATCACAGCCAAACAAAGACACAAGAAAACTAGACTAATATCCCTTATGAACACTGAAGCAAGAATTCTTAACAAAACATTGGCAAACTAAGTTCGGCAGAATAATATATTAAAAAGGATTATACAACATGACCAAGTGGAATTTATTCCTGCAATGCAAGGATGAGTCAACATATAAAAACTGAACAATGTAACATACCATATTAACAGAATGAAGAAAAATAAAACATATTATTATGTCAATTGATGCAGAAAAAGCATTCAACAAAATTCAACACCCTTTCATAATAAAAACATTCAACAAACTAGGCCTAAAGGAACTACCTCAACATAATTGTTATGATCAAGTAAGAAAGAAGAAGTCATGCCAGCAAGCTGAGTCTAATTAATTATGAGGTTTTTTTTTTATTAATGCACGGGTCAAGAGCAGGCAAATTCCAGGAAAAAACTCTTGACAAACTGTGTAGTTTGTGATAAGCTTTTATAGGTAAAATTTGTAGTATTGGCTACATGGCAACTTAGTGACCATAGTAACTACTAACTAACAACTTGGCAATCAAAATGGGAACTTTTGATTAATTTCATGTCCTAGGTATAGCCAGTGCCTGGAAAGTCCCTGGAGTTCTTCCAACAAGATACAGTTTAAGGTAGTTACATAGAGACAAGGTAGAAGAATCATTACACAATGGAGTTACCTTGGTTAGGTCATTAACAAAATATAAGAACAAAATATGAAAATGTAACAATGGGGTTTTGCAAAGCATAACATTTGATTTCAGTTAACAAAGCATACAATTACATGGAACTTATGGCTAAGGAGTTTTGTAACAGTCAGCAGGAAATGGTCACCAAGACCTGCCCAAAGGGGACAAAGCTGGGGGTCTGTGGTCATGGGAACGTTACTGTAATTACATGTAGGCATTGAAGAGCGATTCTTAGGTCAGGCAGGCAACTAAGATGGAAGCTTTAAACAAGATGGAGTAAGCTGGTTGATACTATTATTTTGTAGTAATTTGATTTTATTAACTGATTTAGCTCATTTCATAATAAAAGTCATATTTAGTTGGGTGTGGTGGTTCATGTCTGTAATCCCAACACTTTGGGAGGTGGAGGCTCACTTTAGCCTAGGAGTTTGAAAACAGCCTGGGCAATGTAATGAGATCTAGTCTGTACAAAAATATCAAAAAATTATCCAGGTGTGATGGTGCATGCCTGTAGTCCCAGCTACTTAGGAAACTGACATAGGAGGATCACTTGAGGCCAGGAAACGGAGGCTGTAATGAGCCATGATTATATCACTGCACTCCAGCCTGGGCAATAAACTGAGACCCTGACTCAAAACAAAACAAAACAAACAACATATTTTTTTAAAACACAGTGATCATCATACTCAATGGTAAATACTAAAAGCTTTTCCTTTAAGATCAGGAAGAAGGCAAGAATGCCTATTTTCTCCTCTTCTTTTTTTTTAATTTTTTACATTTTCTCCTCTTCTATTCAACATACCACTGGACGCTTTAGCCAGAGCAATTAGGCAAGAAAAAGAAATAAAAGGCAATCTCTGTTCACAGGTGATATAATCTTATATGTTAAAAACCCTAAAGATTCCACACACAAAAAAAATTAGAATAAACAAATTCAGCAACGATGCAAGATACAATGTAAACACACAAAAATCAGTTGACTTTTTATACAATAACACTGAATAATGAGAAAAGGAAATTATAGAAAACAATTCCACTTACAATAGCATCAAAAATAATAAAATACTTGGGAATTAACCAAGGAGTTGAAAGACTTATACAATGAAAACTACAAAACATTGATGAAAGAAATTAAATAAGACATAAATAAAACATCCTATGTGCATGGAATGGAAGACTTAATATGCTAAGATGCCAATACTACCCAAAGTGACCTACAGATTCAATGCAATCCCTATGAACTTTTTTGCAGAAATAGAAAAACCCATTTTAAAATTCATATGAAATTTCAAGGGACCTTAAATAGCCAAATCAATCTCAAAAAAGAAAAAAACAAAGCAGGAGGACTCACACTTTCTGATTTCAAAATTTACCACAAAGTTAATCAAAACATTGTTTCTGGCCGGGCTCGGTGGCTCAGCCTGTAATCCCAGCACTTTAGGAGGCTGAGGCGAGTGGACTGCCTGAGCCCACAGGTTCGAGACCCGCCTGGGCAACTTAGTGAGACCCCATCTCTACAATAAATTAAAAAATTAATCAGGCGTGGTGGCGCGCACCTTTAGTTCCAGCTACTTGGAAGGCTGAGGTTGAAGGATCACCTGAGCCCAGCAGTTCGAGGCTTTGGTGGCTGTGAGTGTGCCACTGCACTCCAGCCTGGGTGGCAGGGTGAGACTCCAACTCAAACAAACAAACAAACAAACAAGCAAGCAAACGATGTTTCCTGGCATAAAGACAGACATATAGACCAATGAAATAGAATAGTGATCCCAGAAATAAATCCTCACATATATGATCAAATGATCTTTGCTAAGACCATTCAGTGGGAAAAAAGTCTATTCAGCAAACAATGCTAGAAAACTGGATATACACGTGCAAAAGAATAAAATCAGGTCTGGGCTTGGTGGATCAGTCTGTAATCTCAGCAATTTGGGAGGTCAAGGTGAGTGGATTGCCTGAGCCTGCGGGTTCGACACCAATTCAGGCAACTTGGCGAGATCTTGCCTCTACAATAAATAAAAAAATTAGCCGGGCGTGGTAGAATGCACCTGTAGTTCCAGTTACTTAGAAGACTGAGGCAGGTAGACACTGGGGTGGCCGTGAGTGTGCCACTGCACTCCAGCCTGGACAACAGAGTGGGATTCCAACTCAACAACAACAACAAAAAAGCATGAAATCAGACCCTTACCTAACACTACAGATAAAAACTACCTCAAATGGATTAAATATCTAAATCTAAGACCAAAACTATACAACACTTAGAAGAAAACATAAGACAAAAAGTTTACAACACTGTCTTTAGCAATGATTTCTATATGACACCAAAGGTATAGGCAACAAGAGAAAAAATAGACAAATAGAATTTATGAAAATTTTTTTAAATTGTGCACTAAAAGACACTAGTAACAGAGTAAAAAAACAACCCATATCAGGGAAGAAAATATTTGCAAATCATATATCTGATGAGAGATTAATATCATAGTTCAGATTTACATTCTGAACTAAAACTCAGCAACAAAATAAACAAATGACCCAATTATAAAATGAGCAAAGAACTGCAACAGAAATCTCTTGGCTAGACGTGGTGGCAAACTAAATTATTACATAGTGATGAAGACATGATATATCCCTGAGGAAGAACAGTGAAGATGTATTGCTGGCCTTGCCAGATGAAGTCAAGCTGCTTCTGGTGAGCCTATGGACAAGGATGAAGAAAAATGCATTTGCCAGATCAACACCTGCATACCGGGTACCAGGAGATGTTTTATTTGCTCAAGCAATGAAACCACATCTGAAACAGCAGCTCCAATTGGAATCACCACTTGGTTAAGCTTACAGTAATCCACATATTCTCTAAATTCCATTTGTCCTTTGCACAGGCTAAATAAAAGAGTTGAATGGGAATGAGGTGGGAATCACCATCTCCGCATCTTTCAAGTCCTTGATGATGGCACTAATCTCTGCCAACTCTCCAAAGATGTGGCATTGCTTTTGATATACTCTATTCCAAAGCAGAGGTAGTTTTAAAGGCTCCCACTTGGCTTTTCTCACCACAGTAGTCTTCACTTCACAGGTCAGGGAACCAGTGTAAGGATTCTGACAGCTGTTAAGCATGTCTACTTTCATTTTGCATTCTGGAACAAGGGAAATAACCACAGGACAGGTCTGGGGACCCACTGGACCTACTATGCTAAAATTTCTAAAGCTAAAAGTTTAAAACCTGAGGTAAAAATCCACTGATCAGCTGACATCCATACACTCCTATTCTGACTGCAGGGCCACAGTTATGTCTGGGGTCTTCTAGAGTCATTGTCAGTTCAGAGCCGGTATTCAGTAGTCCCTGAAAGTTCTGATTTTTTTCTCCCTATGCACAGCTACCCTGGTAAAAGGCCATAGGTCCCTTTGGAAAAGGTTGAAAGATTAATAGTATAAATTTTTAGTAGTCCAGAGTCCTTCTTTGAGGGGACCTGGTCCTCCCTTCATTCGAAGGGTTCTGGGTCTATATGCTGGGTAACCACTGGGAACTGATTTGGGGGCTATGACTTTGTTTCATGATTCAAGTTAGACTTTTTGTAAACTTAACCTAGAACTTCTCTGCTTAGACAGATCAAGTAAAAATTTAGTAGGATTCCTATCTATTTCACTTCTAGAAACACCATGGTTAATTAGCAAACACCATAGGTCTGTGAGTCAAGACAATTCTGACTGCTACTTTGATTCTGCTGCGCATTACAGTAACTACACCCACCTTGCCTCTGTGGCCTGAGTGCTGCCGCTTGGCTCCTGTCATCCTGGGATCCAATTATTCCCACCGTATTTAGGTTTTCCAGTTGAATGGCTTGTGGTTGCCACTGTAAGGTCTATCCTATGGAGAACAGTAATCATGGAGCTCTTCAAGGATGCTGGGGCTCCCCTCACAAATTTATTTCTCAAAGTATTGGTGAAAGGTGCGTCTTCTGGGCCTTCCCAGGGTGGGTGAGTAGGTTGTAAATGACAAATCCACTTTAACATTCCAGTCTCCCTAAGCCTTTGAATTCCTTCCTCTACACTAAACCAAGAATGAAGTCATCCCCAACTTACAGTGGGCCATTTTTTGATCCATGTTTCAGCCAACCAACCAATCACTTAGAGCTCTAACTCCCCAAGCTGCAACATTAAATGCAGAATCGCTACTTAGTGAGCCTATATTAATAAATTCAGCCTGATCCAACTTAATGTTTCTTATATAATTATCCCACACCCTTAATATTCATTTCTACAAATGTTCCCCAAATTTCTGCTTATATAAATTAGAAAACCCAGGTAGCTCTTTTGGAGTGTAGTGTACCTCCTCATGGGTCACACTTTGTACCTCAAAGTAGGGTCTTTAGGGGCCTACTGGGACCCGAGTCTAGTAGGTCTAGAAGCAAAGAGGGGTGGTGGACATAGGTCCTGAGGAGAATCAGCATTGTGTTACATGGGGGAGGGTGGAATTTAGGACAAAATTCATTATAATACAAATTTATTTAGGACAAAATTCATTATGATTCAGTAATACAGAATTTTTACTTATCTCCTTTTATCTTACATCTGTGTTTTCTTTCTCCCATGTTGACAAGAGATTAGCATTTGAATCAGTAGAATGAATAAAGAAGATTGCCCTCAACAATGCTGGCAAGCATCATCCAATCTGTTGAGGGTCTGGTTCTCAAGAATGATTGGAATTATATAATTAGACCATAATATGATTACTCATATTCTTTATCCCACATTTCACATAAAAATACCAGAATACTTATGCAAATATTATCACCAACAATGCAAATACTGAGCTTACTTTTTTTTTTTTTGACATTTGTGTCCTTAGAAAATATCCCATTAGAAACATATAGTCAAATTACTGTGTTTTAACATCACCTGTTATGGAATATCTGGTTAGGTCAAGTTGCTTCATTTCACTTCCATTTTGGGGAATTTCTTTTCAAAAGTTAACTTTTTTATGATTAAGTAAAATATTTTGTTTTCAGCACCAAATCTAAAATATCAAATATATTTAAATAACTCTAGTTTTTTCCTGTCTTCTCCCCATCATTCTCTCCTAACCTTTAAAATATATATATGGTTTAATATTTATTTTATTTTTGAGTTGGAGTCCCACTCTGTTGCCCAGGCTGGAGTGCAGTGGCACACTCATGGCCACCCCAGCGTCAACCTGCTGGGCTCTGGCAATCGTTCCACCAGCCTTCCAAGTAGCTAGAACTACAGGCATGTGCTACCACACCGGCTAATTTTTTGATTTATTGTAGAGACGAGGTTTCGCCAAGTTACCTGGGCTGGTCTCGAACCCCTGAGCTTAGGCAATCCACTCACCTCGGCCTCCCAAAATGCTGGGATTACAGGCTAAGCCACTGAGTCCGGCATCAAAACACCTTCTAGTATCTTTGATCTTCTTAGCAGCCACCGGTGGCAGTTATGACTTCATCTTATTGATACAGAGAGAATTAGTTATGGCAGAAAGGCACACAGCCAAGCCCGATTTTACCAAAAAATTAATTCACTAAGTTAATTTGTTTTTGTTAAGGTGCTACAACTGCTCTATATTTTAGTATACATAAAATAATTTAAGTTAGCTGCTTTTTTAAAACAAATTATCACTTTCAAATTATGTTATAAGAAAAACTAAAAAATATATTTTTTTAATCTCCTCTTCACATGTATAGAAGTAATCTGTGTGGCCAGCAATTTCTTCTCATAGCCACCCCACCAAAACTTTGTGCGTGTAGAAATGGTAGTTTCTTTGTAAAGGCCTACAAAATAGGTGAAATCTAAATATAGTACAATTTTTTGGGTAGGACTGAAACACATGTGTTTGCAATAACTTAAATGAATGCTGTGATTATGCACTACAGTTTACAACAGGGACTTTCATTAAAGTTAGTAAACGTGGCTGGGCCTGGTGGCTCACACCCGTAATCCCAGCATTTTGGGAAACCAAGGTGAGGGGATTGCCTGAGCCCAGGGGTTCAAGACCAGCCTGGACAACTTGGTGAGACCTCATCTCTACAATAAATCAAAAAATTAGCTGGACATGGTAACACATGCCTGTAGTTCCGGCTACTTGGAAGGCTGAGATGGAAGAATCGCCTAAGCCCAGCAGGTCAATGCTGGGGTGGCTGGGAGTGTGCCACTGCACTCCAGCCTGGGCGACAGAGAATCCAACTCCAAAAAAAAAAATAGTAAATGTGAGGTATAAGGTCTTTCTTCTTCTGTATCCTCCAAAAGTGCCCAATACTACTGAGCATGCAAGTGTTCTGTGATGCCTGAATGTGTCTCAAACTTATTGTTTTCTTATTTAGGAGGGAAGTTATGAGGTTTTAATTTAAGCAATTTCCATGATTAGTCTTTTTAGACTTTCTTCATTGCATCGTTGCTAAAATTGTCATTTCGACAATAAAACACTTAAATTTTTGGACATATAAAGTTTGCTGCCATTTTATCAATGGAATATCAAAATTTGTGCATTGATTCTTTTTCTTTTCTTCTTGTTTCGCAGTTATCCAGTACGTCGGCTACATATTACTATTAAAAGAAAGCAGCAACTTTTTATCCTCCAATATAAAACATGTTGAAGTTAAAAAAAAATCACCACAAAGAAAATAAAGTACTATAACGTATCAATCTGTTTTAAGTATATAGCTGTTACAAAATATGAGTTGGCAAATAGAATATCCTATATAAGGCCAGGCTCAGCTCAGCCCGTAATCCCAGTACTTTAGGAGGCCGAGGCGAGTGGATTGCCTGAGCCCGCAGGTTCAAGACCAGCCCGGGCAACTTGGCGAGACCTTGTCTCTACAATAAACCAAAAAATTAGCCAGGCATGGTGGCACGCACCTGTAGTTCCGGCTACTTGGAAGGCTAACGTGGAAGGATCGCCAGAGCCCAGCAGGTTGACGCTGGGGTGGCCATGAGCATGCAGGCGATGGAGTGAGACTCCAACAAAAAAAAAGAAAAAAGAAAAATCCTATATAAATGTTTCATTTGGTATAAAGAGCTATTAAAATTAGAAAAGTTATTCAAGCTTTAAGAAAACTTCAGATAAAAATTTAATTGTGATGCTAAATCTAGTTTCACACAGGAAAAGTTTTTTGCTCACAATTTTCAGTTTTGTGAATTAAACTGTTGTAGCTTCCAAATATTTAGTCCTACAATTTCGATGCAAGGTCAGAAAAATATCTCTTTCTGAAATTAAACTAGTAGGTACACATATATTGTGCTTGACAGTATATTAACAATTAAACGAGGGACTGGGAAACCTATATATTAGAAAGGAATTTATGACAGTTACTTAGATGCTAGGCACATCTGCAAAGAAAGGTCCTGGGTATATACTTATCAAGTGCTTAGGCACTGTTGCAACCTAGGTATAAAGAGAGAGGTTAACTCAGAGATCCTTCAGGGAGACTGAAGGTCTTAAGGCTAGGACTGGGTTTTCTGCAAAAATCTCAGAGGTTCTCTTTCATGTCTTCTCTGCAGCGGTCATTACCTTAATTGATGGCAAAACACTGGACCATTTGGTTAGGAATACGAAGCAGAAGGAAAGAAACTATCTGGAATGCAAGGGATTCCCTGTGCAAAGTATGTAGGTAAGGAGATAACAAGAAATCCCCTTAAAATAATATGCAGTGAAGATTACCAGGAATGGTATTGTTCAGTATAACTTTATGAGCTAAATGTCATCTGAATATTAAGTGAATTACAAATATTGATGGAATACTTTTATATATCAAGAACACTGTCTTTTTTTTTTTTTT
>NW_007260604.1:250463-252983 GCF_000164805.1 Carlito syrichta
AGGCTGGAGTGCAGTGGCACACTCATGGCCACTGCAGCCTCGACCTGCTGGGCTTAGGCGATCCTTCAGCCTCAGCTTTCAAGTAGCTGGAAATACAGTTGCACGCCACCACGCCCGGCTAGTTTTTGTGATTTATGGTAGAGACGAGGTCTTACCAAGTTGCCCAGGCTGGTCTCGAATCCTCAATCTCAGGCAATCCTCTGGCCTCAGCCTCCCAAAGTGCTGGAGATTAGGGCTGAGTCAGTGCGCACAGCCAACTGTCATTTCTTAGTGTCCCAGATCTGGCAGTCGTGCGAAGCAACTAAGTGTTAAAAAGAAAATGGGCAGGGCTGGGTGGCTCAGCCTGTAATCCCGCGCCTTTGGGAGGCTGAGGTGAGTGGATTGCCTGAGCCCGCGGGTTCGAGACCCGCCTGGGCAGGCGAGACCTCATCTCTACAATAAACCAAAAAATTAGCAGGGCGTGGTAGCACGCGCCTGTAATTCCGGCTACTCGCAAGAATGAGGTGGAAGGATCGCCGGAGCCCAGCAGGTCGAGGGTGCGGTGGTCGGGAGCGGCCACTGCACTACAGTCTGAGCGACAGTGAGACTCCAACTCAAAAAAAATAAAAAATAAAAATAAAATAAAATAAAAAAGAAAATGGAATTGGCTGAAAAGAAATCGCAAAGCTAATAGAAATTCTCTACACCCATTCACAATCTCCCATTTTCTGATCATTAACGGGCCTCTTGCTCCCTCTAATCCTTTCCTTCCGCTCCTGCCAGGCTGCATATTTCCCTCTTTGGTAGCATGCCTTTGACCTTCTTCTTCTAGGCCTTAAAAAATAGGTGAAATCTGAATATAGAACAACTTCTTGGTAGGACGCACATGCATGTGCTTTCAATAACTTAAGTAAATACTGTGATTTTGCACCAGCATAGAACTTTGACGTTTTGCTTTGCTTTACCTTTTGAGAACAAACTCCCTCACTCATCCAGACTACACTCCAAGTCCCTCAAGACTCCTAGGGACAAGAACATTAGGTACTATGCATTCTGCCTTCAAGACAGAGCATCCTCCGGTCTACCAGCAATGCTGACACAAAAGCAGGGTTTGCCTGGACGGAGGTCACACGCTTACTGGACTGCAGGGACAGGGGCACTCTCCGCTTGCTCCTGCCATGCGAGTCGAGGGGTCAAGGGCAGGCACTTCAGATGTGCTCGGTCTCCACAATGCGGCCAGGTGGACTCGCAGTCTTTTGGCAATATTTTTTAAGGCCAGGGTTACTGGCTGTCACAACCCAGGAGCTGGCGTTTCTTCTTTCTTTCGGTATTTCCACCACCGTGAGTGCTCCTTTACAGTAGAAGGACTAGCAAAGACCGAGCTTTTGGGGACCTCGTAGTGGGACGCGGCGCGGGCACAAACGGCTCTGGGGTTACTAGCTCCGACATGTGCAAACAGCGGACTCAAGGAAGCGCCAATCCCTTAAGAAACACGTGCACAGTCCCGCGGCAGGAGGGGCCCACAACCGGCAGCTCGCTGCCGGAGCCCGCTCCCGAGTCCAGGGATGACTCCGCATTTAAAACCGTGCCGAGGCGGGTGTGCCAGGGACCGGAAGCCTCGCCACGTGACCCGCCCTTCTCAGCGGCCATTGCTGGCGAGGAGGACGCCCGCCCCTTTCCCGTTTCCTAGCTCCTCCAGCGCGGGACGGCGCGGAAACGTCTCACGGGAGGCGGTCCCAGCCAGCTCCGAACTCGAGTGTCACTTAGAACTCGCGCCTTTCCCAGCAATGCTTTGCAAGCCCCTCATCGGGGAGAACCGCCGCGGAGACTTCCGCCCGAGTCCAACCACGTGATCACGCGAGACTTCATTACTCCCTGCGCTCCGCCCGCCCAGCACCCAGCACGGCGCCGGACGACGCGGCCTCCGCCCCGACGCGCCTGCGCACGCGGCTCTCGCGGTGTCTCGCGCTCGGCCCCGCCCACCTCTGCCCCCGCCCTTTCCGCCCCGCCTTCCCCCTCCACCCTGTCTCTCGGCGGCGGCGGCGGCGGCTCGCGCAGCTCGTTGGCTCGCTATATAAAGGGGAGAAGCGGGCGCACCGGACGGCTGGGGCTGCAGCCGGTGGCGGCAGCGGCGGCGCTGGGAGTGGTACCCGGTGGTGGTTTCCCTCCTTGGCGCGGGGTGGGGAACGGGCAACGCCCCCCGGACCCCTGAAGGGTCGTGGCTTGCTGTTTTGTTTTTCTTTTTCTTTTTTTTTATTCAGGCGATTCTCGAGGTTTTTTAGCTCCGGGAGGAGTGCCCCCTCCTCCCCCTCGCCCTCTCTCCGCTCCCCCTACTCGTTCAGGATCGATTTTGTTGCCATTTTTTGGCGGTGACCTGGGTCACCCTCCGGGTGTTCTGGTTTTCTTCTTTTTTTTTGGTTTTGTTTTTACCTTGTCTCCTCGGGGTTGCCCCCTGTGGTTTGTGTTGTGTGTGGAAATGGCGAACTCGGCAAATACAAACACCGTGGTAAGGACGTGGTTCGGCGGCCGGCGGGGGCTTCG
>NW_007260604.1:253365-260220 GCF_000164805.1 Carlito syrichta
GGGGCGGGCAGAGGGCGCCGCCGCCGCTCCCGAGCGGGCGGCCTCGGAAGCGAAACCGCGTCTGGGCCGGGGCGAGCCCCCCGCGCCGCCGGGTCCCGCTGTAGCGCGGGGGGAGCTTCACGGTCCCTCTGGGGGTTCCTTCGGGGTTTTCCTGGCGGTTGTGCTTTGGGGACCTTCCCCGAGGCCATTTTATGTTTCAAAAAAAGGACGAAGGTTGAAAAGCACTTATCTCCGTTCCTTCCGAAGGGGTAAAATGGCGAAGGGGAAGCAACACCCCCATCGTATCTTCGACTAGCAGAAGCACCGAAAACAAACGCAAAAAAGCCCCCGGTGGTCACAGTGCCCCCCGCCCCGCTGTCGCCTTGAAATTTGCCTACTTCCCGTTTGTCCGTTTTGGGTTACTTGCGATCACGTAGGTTTGCAAAAAGCAGTCACACAAATAACCTTTTCAGTCACCCACGCAGCGTGGCCCCCCGTCCACCCCACTGGTATTTTTGTTGTGACACTACAAAGCACGTTTTTGCCCGGTCCCGAGAGCCGCAGGGCAGCCCGCGGCCGCCCGACTCCGCTCCGCGGGCGACTCGGCGACCCATCATGGCTGCGGCCGCCCGCCCCGCTTTTCAGTCCCCGAGCCTGTGGTCCTCCTCCCTTTGGCTGCCCTGTTTATATAGAGCCATTGCCGCTCTCTAATATAGACTCTGCCAGGATGGGAAGGTGCTTTTCAGGCCTACGTCACCGCCTCTCCATTTAAACACCAGATCCGGCTTTAAATAGTGAGAGCTGCCGAGCGCGGGGCTGGGAGGTGCGTGCTCCCGAGGCGAGAGCCCGGCGCGTGCAGCTCCGTGTATTTCCAGGTCCTTTGCTTAGCGCCTCGTTCCGCGCCCGGCGGCGGCGGCGGCGGCTTTCGGAGCCCCGAGTTTTTGTTTGGATGCTGCTGCTAGGATATGCCGCCTTTGTTTGTTAGGGAAAATACACTCGAATTGCTGTCCTTGTCTGTACTTCGTTTTTAATTTTTTCTTTGTTGGTTCTTCAAGAGAATTTGAGATCGGTTTTTTTTTCTGTTGGAAGGTGTGTGCAGTCTTTTCCGGCATTAAAAAAAAAAAAATGCTTTCTACCTAAAAGTGTTAGCTGCAGACGACTTGGTTTGGGTAGTATCTTATTCAAGTATTCAGGAAATATGTTAGAAATGTAGCTTCTAATGTTTCATTATGTTTTCCTGTAATAAATACAAAAGGGACGAGGCTTTTCAAAGATATAGGTGTCTAAAGCATCAGAATAAAGCCTTTTGTTCACAGGACATTTATGTTAGGGGAATTGTAATTAAAGGGAGGACACTTACTGCAAACTGGATTTTAATTAAGTGAAATTTGAAGTAGAACTTTATTGCATTGGATATTAACAGGGTATTCAGGAGGAAAATTAATCCAGTTTTCTCTTACAATGTTGCATCCGGGAACTAACACTTTTGAAAGAAATCTTTTAATCAGTCATTTGATAATGCCACTAAGTGGCTCTCTAATTTGCCCGTTTTTAAGTTTGGAATATCAGAATATCTGTTTTTTAAAAAGCTGGACAAACCTTAATTACTTTGTATTTAGTAAAAGACAAAAACTTAGACTCAGGTAAAGTGTAGAATTTTAAGTAATAATTTAGAAACTACTTTTCTTACATAGTGCCTATGTACCCACATACTTTTTAAAAATCAGTATCTTCTGGGCTTTTCAAATTGTGAACACTTTTGCTAAATTATTCTTCATGTATATTGTGAAGAATGCACATTTTTATTTTTTCTAATACAGTGCTTCTGAATCTGCTAAGTGGGTGAGTCCATTAAGGCAAAATCTTAAAGCATGATTGATTCATTAAGTAGAGAATATTAGAAGAAAGCAGGCTTGTACCTATACAGGTCTGGATCTCCAGGCAAAAGATTTTTTGAGGTAACTGACTTCAAAAACACCTAAACAACATCTCGTTTGCTGGAAAAGAAAAAAAAATACACACACACACACACACACACACACATAGTCAATGGAGATTTGTACTACCAGTTTAAAATATATTGCCTCTTTATAATGCCTTGAGGAGTCATTATTGGTAAAAAGCACTTTATAGGGTTTTTTTGTTTGTTTGTTTTTGGTAATTCTGTAGTTAAATCGCTTTTGGTAAGATGGTAGCCATAGTCAGATATACATTTCTCATGTATAGAATCAGTGTTACAGTGAGATGCACGTTTTACTGATGAGTAAAGTTCACAGAGACAGATTTGGCAAAATAAAAAAGCAGGTTAGTAACTGGAACAATAAGGGTGAAAACCTAGCTATTTGAATTTTTTCTGCTTGCAGTGAAAAGGAGTGATAGTTTGTTTTTTTTTTGAGTTGGAGTCTCACTCTGGCGCCCAGACTGGAGTGCCATGGCCGCTCCCGGCCACCGCAGCCTTGACCTGCTGGGCTCCGGCGATCCTGCTGCCTCAGCCTTCCAAGTAGCTGGAACTACAGGCGCGCGCTACCACGCCCGGCTCATTTTTGATTTATTGTAGAGATGAGGTCTAGCCAAGTTGCTCAGGTGGGTCTCAAACCCGCGGGCTCGGGCAATCCACTCACCTCAGCCTCCCAAAGCGTGGGATTACAGGCTGAGCCACCAAGCCCAACTCAGGAGTGATAGTTTTTAATAGTTGAGGTAAACAAAAAAAAAAAGGTAAACTCATTATTTGTATTTTTGGCTAGTCAAGGGCACAATGTCGTAGAGGTTCCCCTGTGATAACAGTATTGCTAATAGAGATAGTAATGAAACATTTATTTCTGTTTGAAGATTACTTATGAGAAACCCTTGGTTTTACTTGGTAGCTTTTACCTTAGCCAAGTATGAAACATGAATAATGACAAATATGTGAGAAAAGATTAACCATAACTGTGTGATCACAGATAGGATTTATAATGAGAGAACTCTAGTCTTACCATCTGATGCGCAGACTTTTATTTAACATGTTAAAAATAGGATGTGGGGAAAAAAATAGTATCTGGATTGTAGTAATTGTTCTATTTCCCACCTTTTGGTTTTTAAAAAATATTTTATGTTTTCCAAAGTTCTTTCACATCTATTCTCATTGTACTCATTTTATCCGTCTGGCAGCCTTCTAGAAGCCAGCTCCTCCATTCCCCACCTGCTACCTCAAGTAATACCAACAATAATAATAGTAGTAATAATTGGTAAAGTAAACATCAAAGATGTTCATGGCAGTGTTCCATAGCATCACCTGGACAATAGAAGGAGAGAAATCTGGGAAAGAGATCAGTGTTCCCTGGGATCTTGAGGCCTGTTATTGTTGGTGTATGAATAGTTGAATGGTATATTTGAAGGTATAGATTTGGTCAAAAAAACAGAAGTTAGGTGATTTTTAAGCTTGAATACTCATTAGGTAGACTAGGCAGATGACTGCTGGACATAAGGTTCTCCAAAGTCCAAGATTTAGTGGCATGGTTATGAGATACAACAGGGTTGAAACCAAGCACAGAAAAATAGGAGCCAGACACAAGGACCCATAAAGCTATTATTGAACATTACTTTAGATGTTTTGGCTATAACATAGGAAATTTTAACTGGAAATTGTATGGGCTTTGTATGCATAAGGGCTTTTTGCTTATAAATTGCATTAAATAGCCTTAAACCATCTATTAAAATATGCAGTCATCAAATCCAGTTCAGGGCAAATGATGTTTAGTAGGATAGCCATATCTTTTTTTTTTTTTTTTTTTTTTTTGAGTTGGAGTCTCACCCTGGTGTGCAGGCTGGAGTGCAGTGGCATGCTCACGGCCACCACAGGGACGGCCATATCTTTAAAGACATATATTCTAAAATAAGTTTAGATAGTTTGCAAAATGACTGTTGTTTTTGTTTTGGATTTGTGAAAACCTGTTGTGCATTATAATTTGTGGAAAACTACCTTTCTCAGTAGTCTTTTGTTTTTCCTTTAAAGCCTAAATTATACAGATCGGTGATTGAAGATGTTATTAATGATGTGAGAGACATCTTTTTGGATGACGGAGTGGATGAACAAGTCCTGATGGAACTAAAAACTGTGAGTTTGTCTTACCAAAAAAAAAAAGCAAGAAAAGATCTCCCCCCCAAAAAACAATATTTTTAACCAAAAATGAATCTATATTTTTCCCATAGGATGAACATTTGACTTTGTTGAAGGAGGCAGTGTATTTTTAGTGAAAGGTGCTAGTTTTTAATTCCAATTCTACCATTTATTCTTCCTCTGACCTTAGGCAAGCTACTTTTAAATTTCAGCTTCCTGTATGTAAGATGGGAATTGGTAGTATTTACTTTATAGGGTTGTTTTGAGAATTAAATGTAATAACTATATAAAATGCTTAGCTCATGGAGACCAAAGTGATGCCCAAGCTTTACCTGTATAGTGACTGTTTGTATACCTAACCCTGAATTGTACCCCACAACTTTAAAATAAAAATTTTTTTTAAATGCTTAGCATTGCCTGAGCCCGCAGGTTTGAGACCCGCCTGGGCAACTTGGCGAGACCTCATCTCTACAATAAATCGAAAAATTAGCCGGGCGTGGTAGCGCATGCCTGTAGTTCCAGCTCCTTGGAAGGCTGAGGCGGAAGGATTGCCGGAGCCCCGAAGGTTGAGGCTGTGGTGGCCGGGAGCGGCCACTGCACTCCAGTCTGGGCGGCAGAGTGAGAATCCAACTCAAAAAAAAAAAAAAAAAAAATGCTTAGCACAATGCCTGGCAAGGCATTGGCTATTATTATTAGACAGTTAATGTTACACATTTTTTATGGTGTAATTACTTGATATGCCTGAAAGAGGTTTTGTCTTTTTGTATGGTCTTAATGTACCTGTATTCTAAAATGTGTTTAAGTTTTAAGGATTGAATAAGTACTTGATAAACGAATTTTAGGTTTTTGAGTAGACTCTTTATGTGGGCCAAATGTTAGGTTTTAAAATATATTTTACATTGCAAGCTGGTTTTCTTTCTCTTGGATGTCTACAGAAGTTTTTTTTTTTTTATTAGCATATATGTTTTCCTGGTGTTGTAATGACTTGTGAAAATTGTGGAAAAGTCTGTCCTATTTGTTAAAATAGTGATTCTCAAAGTATAGTTCATATAGTTCATGGACTCCTGGGATCTCTCTAGAGGTTCTTTCAGGGAGTCCCCAGGCTAAATGCTCAAGTTTGAAAAATTATAGTTTGTCATTCTTTCAAGTACAAATTGTATTCTGTAAGAAAAGTGATCAGTCCAACTCACAGCTTAAATGCACAGGTGCTTTTGAGATAACTACAAATATACAGCAGAAATGCTTTATGCGTACTTCTCATTCTGATGAACTGAATGTTAAAAGATGTGTACTCAGGCGGGCTTGATGGCTCACACCTGTAAGGATCGCTTGGGCCCAGGAGTTTGAGACCAGCCTAGGCTATATGGCGAGATTTCATCTCTACCAAAAATAAAAAGAATTAGCTGGGCATGGTAGTGCATGCCTGTAGTCCCAGCTACTTGGGAGGCTGAGGTGGAAGGATTGCCTGAGCTGAGGAGGTCAAGGCTGTCGTGCCACTGTACTTCAGCCTGGGCAGCAGAGTGAAAAGTCAAAATATGTTGATAGTAAGAAATTGATTGTCTGATATTCTATAATGGTATGAATTTATATTTAAAAGATCTGTAATTCACTGAGCTTGTGTTTTCCCAATAACCAATACATAATGTTGGAAAATCTATTCAAAGAACAATATAAATTTATGGACCTTAACAGTATGAAAAGCTAATGGGTATATGGTTTCATATTCTACATTGCAGCCAACTTTTTTTTTTTTTTTTGAGTTGGAGTCTCACTATCACCCAGTCTGGAGTGCAGTGGCCGCTCCCGGCCATTGCAGCCTCAACCTGCTGGGCTCCGGCAATCCTTCCGCCTCAGCCTTCCAAGTAGCTGGAACTACAGGCGCGCGCTACCACACCTGGCTAATTTTTGATTTATTGTAGAGATGAAGTCTCACCAAGTTGCCCAGGTGGGTCTGGAACCCGCAGGCTCAGGCAATCCACTCACCTTAGCCTCCCAAAGTGCGGAATTACAGGCAGAACCACTGAGCCCGGCTTGCAGCCAACTTTTAAGAAATGATCACTTAATTTTCCTTTCCTAATGGCTTAACTGTAGGAGGGCAGATTTTCTTCATCTAATTCATACACTTCAACAAAGTGAGGCAGAGACAGATATGAGAATCCAACTCTTTAAAAGTCATTTCTCACTCATCTCATACATATAGTTATTTTCAGAAGAAAATATTATTTATGTTAACATGTAATGGATAATTTTTGAATGAATTGGTGAACATTTAAAAATAATCTTCATCATAATTTCTATTACTACAAATATAGGTAGATAAAACTCACATACACAAAAGCTCTTTGAGGTCCTCAGTAATTTTTGAAAGTGATAAAAGTTTCTGAGATTAAAAAAGTTTTAGAAATGCTGGTTTAGAAGTTGAATATTGGGCTCTTTTAGATCTATGTACAAATAGGTAGTAACAGTTAATAAATGCTGAGGAGTTACTTGGGCGTATTAGCGCATGCCTGTAGTTCCAGCTACTTGGAAGGCTGAAGTGGAAGGATTGCTTGAACCCAGGGGGTTGAGACTGCAGTGGTGGTGAGCATGCTACTGCACTCCAGCCTATGCAACAGAGTGAGACTCCGACTCAAAAAAAAAATGCCGAGGAGCATTTCTTGTGGTCTCATCCATTTAACATAGGTATGGAAGCTGCAACTTAGCAACTCATTATTTTATTTTATTTTTTATTTTTTTTGTGTCGGAGTCTCACTCTGTCACCCAGACTGGAGTGCAGT
>NW_007260604.1:260318-262607 GCF_000164805.1 Carlito syrichta
ACTACAGGCGCGCGCTACCACACCCAGCTAATTTTTTGATTTATTGTAGAGATGGGGTCTTGTCAAGTTGCCCAGGTGGGTCGCAAACCCGCGGTCTCAGGCAATTCACTCACCCTGGCCTCCCAAAGTGCTGGGATTACAGGCTGAGCCACCGAGCCCGGCCGCAACTCATTATTTTAAATAAAGCAAATGTTACCCTTATTGTGATGAAATTTTCACGTCTTAATGTGTTTGGGTATCTGCAGGCAACTTCTCTGGAATTTTCAATAAGAATCTTCTCATGTGAGGCAAGAAAAATGAAAGGGTTACTAATAAGAGTAGTTATCTAAAAATACAAGTGTAAGAATGCCAATTCTGCTGGGCTCTGTGACTCAGCCTGCAATCCCACGCTTTGGGAGGCCGAGGTAAGTGAATTGCCTGAGTCCGCGGGTTCGAGACCCACCTGGGCAACTTGACGAGACCTCATCTCTACAATAAATCAAAAAAATTAGCCAGGCATAGTAGCGTGTGCCTATAGTTCCAGCTGTTTGGAAGGCTGAGGTGGAAGGATCTCTGGAGCCCAGCAGGTCGAGGCTGAGGAAGCCGGGAGCGTGCCACTGCACTCCAGTCTGGGTGACAGAGTGAGACTCCAACTCAAAAAAAAAAGAATACCAATTCTGAGACATGAATTGGAAGAACAACAATATAAATTGCTTCAGTAGCGTAAGGTATTTTAGGGATGTGAATAATAAGAGAACAAGCTTATTTTGGTTCCTTAGTATTACATGGAATGAATGTTTTGCAATTTATGTTACATTTTCATTAAGATTGTCCATGTAGTTTTGTGACCTTATATAAAAGATACAACATTTTTAGGTGTAGATCAGTCCTAAAGATTTCAGGTAATTTTCCCTAGGTCAAATTAGCGGTCAGTCTAGGTGGTTAATCTACTCTTGATGTTCATAATGAAAATCTGAGAATTGATGTTTCCTACTTTTTCTGATAGAATCGAGACATTGTCTCCAAAGAACATGAACTGTCTTTGAGGCCAAATGTCTCCAAATTCATTTTTACTATGTTTAACTCTTTCAATATGTATTTTATAGTCATGAACTGAGTTTTAGTTTAATGGTTAGTTGTTTTTTATTTTACTCTTTTTATTCTGCTCATTAATGATCTGAAAGAGGAAGATGGGGACAAGGGGATACCACCACAAGGATCCAAAGAACCAAGGTTACAAATTAGTCGGTTTCCACTTTCTCTGTCTGAGATCGCGTCTCCGAGACACAGGGAAAGGGAGCAGTGTTGTAACTATGTGGAATCGATTTGTTTCCCGACCTTTTCCAGAGCTTTTCTGACCAGTTGTTGCTGACTAATAGTGACAAGGCAAGCGAAGACCAAGACCACACCCACGACAGGCCCTTGGAATTTCCAGATTAAGTGTTGTTTCATTAGAGTTAAGCAGCAGTTTTGAACTCATTATTTTTAGATGAGCTGCATGTGATTTTCTCCACATACCCTGTGGAGCCACACTCGGTGGTTTTAGCCTGAAATGAAAACATGGAACACACTCTTAGACCACCACAAACTTCCACCAGCCAGCACGGCAAATTTGGTGATCACTGACAGCTTCCGCTGCACAGGAACCTCTGCTTGACAGTGCTCTAAGGTGAAAGCGCAGAGCAACCAGCAGCGGTGGCAGCCCTTCGAAAGGCCATAACTCCCTGCCATAACTCCCTGCGTCTGCAAGCATGGAGCGCTCAGTGTGGCACCTGTTGAGACTGAGGGACCCACTCACGTGGCCTCATGCCTCCGTGGGAGCGCAGAGGCGGCACCTACCCTGCGCCCTCCCGGAGCTTCCAGGGCAGGATGGTGAAACGCCCGACTTGTGTATCAAGGCAAAGGCGCTCTGGGGCAAGCCCATATGCATCTGTAGGCTGGGACGTGAGTTCCTTCTGCTGGGCCCGCAGGGTGCTGGAAGGAAGGCCTGCGGGAGAGACGGGCGTAGCCCCTGCGGTCTTTTGCCTCCCTTGGCGCGCCATCTTGCCCCGCGGAGGATGTGGGCCGGCCGTAGCCGCCGGGCTTGTTGTCTTCCGCAACCTGGGTACCGCCAATGGTGGTTTGTTTTTAATGACAAAAGAATGTGATTTAGCCGGGCTCGGTGGCTCAGCCTGCAATCCTGCAGTCGCGCGTCTTGCGAGGCTGAGGCGAGTGGATTGCCTGAGCCTGCGGGTTTGAGATCCGCCTGGGCAACTTGGTGAGACCTCATCTCTACAATAAATCAAAAAAAATTAGCCGGGCGTGGTATCC
>NW_007260604.1:262978-274417 GCF_000164805.1 Carlito syrichta
TGTAGTCTCACTCTGTCGCCCAGACTGGAGTGCAGGGGCCACTCCCGGCCACTGCAGCCTTGATCTGCTGAGCTCCAGCCATCCTTCCACCTCAGCCTTCCAAGTAGCCGGAACTATAGGCGTGGGCTACCACGCCCGGCTAATTTTTTTTGGTTTATTGTAGAGATGCGGTCTCACCAAGTTGCCCAGGCGAGTCTCGCACCCGCGGGCTCAGGCAATCCACTCACCTCAGCCTCCCAAAGCGATGGGATTACAGGCTGAGCCACCGAGCCCGGCCTTAACTCAACTTTGAATCCCAAAGTTCTGCCACGATGCCTGGCGTATGTGGTTGGTATACAATAAGTTGTTTTTAAATGGGCCATACTTTTTTATGCCTGGTTATAATTAGAGTTAAAAATAAAACTAGATTAAAATGAGTTGTTTTTTTTTTTTAATTCCTTGCACTGAATTTCTTCAGGATCTCATTAGAATTTCTAGAGTGTGCCCTAGATTTATCAGCTGGACAGCCAGCAATATCCAATAGAACTTTTTGCAGTGTTGTAAATGTTCTGTCTGTGCTCTTCATTATGGTAGCTACTAGCCATGTGTGGCTACTAAACACTTGAAATGTAGTTAGTAGAGCTGAGGAACTGAGTTTTTGTTAATTAAGCTTAAATAACCACATGTGACTAGTGGCTACTTTATTGGACTTCTCAGGTTTAGACATTCTTGCTAATAAAACTATGTGTCATGGTTTATAAAGAACTGTCATCCCAATTCTTGAAGTTGTCTCTTGAACCACTTTGGGGCTACTTTAATGTGTAAACTATGGGAGATAGAAAAAACATTAAAAAAAAAAAAGTCATGGTTTTCAGTAAGTCTAGATTTGAGTGTAAAATGTGTTTTGGATTGGTGAGTGACTGTGGGTAGAAATGACACTCCATAAATTCTCTTCAAAGTGAAAGATAAAATTTTCCTGATTTCCAGACCCTCAGACCTGCCTTATCATCTAAACAGCAAGTACTGTGAGCGATACAAAACATGGCCTTTTTAATAAAACAAAACAAATTGAGTTTCCTCAATTGGAAATAAAATTGAAATTCAGTTTATCTGCCTCTAGTTAGATTTCTCAACCTTGGCAGTATTGACGTTTTTCATTGGTTAATTCTTTGTTGCGGGATGTTAGCAGCATAATTGGCCTCTGCCCACTAGATGCCAGCAGTACCCCTCAGTTGAGACCAAAAATGTCTCCAGGCATTACCAAAGTCCCCGAGGGGGCAAAGTTACCCCTGGTTGAGGACCACTATTGTAAATATACTCTAGTTATATAAAGATGCTTAATATACTCCAGGTATAAATAAATACTTGGACCATAAGCTGAATGATAATCTACTGTTTCATTTAGTTTGCATTTAGGCAAAGCCCTATATCTCCAGCATCGTTTCTTGGGAGCCCAGAAATGTAATGCTTTATCTAGGAGCTAGATGTTTTGTGAAAGAAGGGTAATTCTTCAAAATTTCTAACCTACCATACTGCCAGGGAGCAGTAGATCTCATCACATTTTATAGATGAGAAAGTAGAATTGGAATTTTTTTTGACAAGATTATTTAACTAATAAGTGTTAGAGACATACACCTAGACCTTTTGCCTTCATGTGATATATACAATACTTAACAGTAAGAAGGAAGGAAGGCTCCAGAGTTGTGACTAGATCTTGGGTTGCTAATGGGTGGTACCTGAGATGGTTTTAAGGGTCAGTCACCTGCTCTGATAGCAGCAGTACAAGTTGGAGATTGAACTGGAGCTGGCATATGGTGAGGCAAGCAAGGTGCCTAGCGTGCAGAATTCAGAGAAACATTCACATTCACTCTCAGGGTCCAGTCCTGACTAGCATGCTGGAGTCGGACTGCCTGGGTATATCCCAATTCTGCCCACTATTAGTTGGTGATCTTGGGTAAATTATCTAGCTTTTTGTTCTTTGGAGCTTTTTCCTGAATAACAATGCTTATCAGACCTGACTTTTGTTAAAAAATGAGTCTGTACATGTATTTAGAAAGTGCACAAAACTCCCTGAATTTTAGTTATTAGTCTAGTTAACATGATATACAAACTGCATATCTGAATCATTTAGGGAACAGAAGATGAATTTTCTTCATTCTGATTGGCAAAGATTACTGATGTAGAGCTGCCAGAAAGAATAGTCCTTGTTGGGGAAAAGGGAGTACTATAAAAACGAGGAGTAAGAAGAGTTCTTATTTTCTAAGCAAAATAAGTAGATAAATAACAATTCAGTATTATCTTCAATAGTATTATGATGACTGTTGCCAAAACAGTGTTACATTGTTTATTTTTAGACGGTTAATAATTTTTAAATAGAATATTCTGATAAATGAAACTAAAAAAAAAGAATTTGGAAAGAAATTGTGAAGTATTCAATTAGTTTGAACTTTACATGTATGATACTGTTTTTGTATTTTTCATATTACCTAGAACAGTTTTATGGAACTTGGTAAGTACTGAATCTCAATAGACTACCTTAATCCCGCCCCCAAAGCTGTCGAAAGTGTATTATGAGGCTATGTTCTCATTTCATGATGACTAGTAAACCCCATTGGCATTTATTAGTCAGGAGTCAGGAATGTTGCATTTCCTGCATACTTCCTGTGGGACCATTCCATACAATAACGAAATATCCTGCCTATAGTCTCAGTAGCATCCTTATAGAGAAACACTGTTCTAGAGGATAATAGTTTGTTTCCCCTTTTCTTCTTTGGAATCAATTTTAAATAACTGGTAAGTTTTTAGTTATTAGTTAGATCTTGAATAAAACAGTTGCTGCTCTGAAGTTCATGCTTTAGTAGACATGGCAGACAGTGTAATAAGTATAAAATTTGGAAATGTTTCACATGCACAGAGGCAGTGAGTGATTGTTTTTCTTTGATACCGTTGTGACAGCGATAATTTATCTTGTTTAGGGAATTGTGAGGCAAGACTACTGACCACAAGGTATGGTCTATAGAGCTATTTGTGTATTTTGTATTCAAGGAACTGCAAGTAGCTTGATATTGTGAGAAAATAGACTACCAGTTATAGTAGCAGTTGGCATGTGGTAACGCAGACCATACTAAGGAAGTTGGTTTTTAGAGTGAGGGTTATCTGGAGTGCTAGTTTAAAATGCAGATTTGGGGGCTTCTGTTACAGAGTCTTGACTAGCATTTTGATTATACACGTGTGAATAACAAAAATCTGCAAAACTGTTTTTTGTGCAGTACAATCTGACATTTTCTTTTCAGTTCTATTTCTTTTTTTAATTTTTTGAGTTGGAGTCACACTCTGTCACCCAGACTGGAGTGCAGTGGCTGCTTCTGGCCACCGCAGCCTCAACCTGCTGGGTTCTGGCGATCCTTCCGCCTCAGCCTTCCAAGTAGCCGGAATTACAGGCATGAGCTACCACGCCCGGCTGATTTTTTGATTTATTGTAGAGATGAGGTCTCGCTGCCCAGGCGGGTCTCGAACCTGCGGGCTCAGGCAGTCCTCTCACCTCAGCCTCCCAAAGGCGCGGGATTGCAGGCTGAGCCACCAAGCCCCGCCTAAGTTGACTTTTTATGACTCACTAATAGGTTGTGATTTTCAGTTTGAAAAGCTGTGGTTTAGACACTAAAGCAGCTGTTCTCACTTCAGTATACATCAGAATAACCTAGATAGTTTGTTAAAAATAGATTGCTGGCCACCCCAGAGCTACTGACTCATTAGGCCTAGGGTGGAACCTGAAAACTGCCATTTTTCACTATTGTCCAGGTGATGATGATGCTGACTTTCCAGTCACATTTTGAAGACCACTGATTATAGAGAATAAATGGGTCGGACAGGTTTCCAAGCAGAACATAGACTGTGAGGATAAGGATTTCTGTCAGTTTGTTCATGATCTCTTCTCAATGCCTGTAACAGTGTGTGGCACATATGGAATACACAACAATTGTTTGCAGAATGCAGGAAACTTGATGATCCCAGTTGCTACATCACTGCACTTGACAGTAATACTGGTGGGGGGAAAGATCTGGGCCTTAATAGTAAGGATAGACTGGAACAATGTTTCAGAAGAGAAATAGACAGTAATGGGGGAAGGGCGTTGGGATGGATTCTGACTCATAGGTCTTGACATGGGAGGCTAGGTGAGTTGTGGTAGCCAACACTTAGCTACATATAATGAGGTGATAGGTCCAGATTACAGTGAGTAGACCAATTGGAGGTGATGAAAGTAAAGCATTAGATTTAGGAAATTATGGTTTAAAAACCATTTTTGAAAACATGAATCAGTAGGGGTTTTTTCACCTTGAATTTTTGCTCATAAGAAACTAGACTTTATTTTGGAAGAAGAGAAAAGATATAAAAGGTTTGGGTGATAGCAGTGTTTGGAAGTCTTACTGTATATAATACATTAGTCATAATGTTTTACTCAGCATGTAAGTACGTGTTTTGATGCTGTGCTTTGCTAGATGCCACCTTTGCAGAGATAAATCAGACATGACATGAGCTCTCAAAAAGTAATGTTTTGTTACTATGGGAAGGATTAGTAGAGACTTGGGAGTTTAGAAGTAATCTAATTCAATTTGTCCTCTTTTTATATAAGGAAAGTGTCCAAGAAAGATAATGATTTGGTCACATTAATGAGCAAACCAGTACTAACTGGTTTCCTGACTTCTGATATAGTGCTCTATTAAACAGTTAATACCACCACCACACAACCACCAATAATTAACATTTACTGGTTACTGACTTTATGCAAGACTCTAATTGCTTTACATGGATATGTTAATATTGCTATCTGTAAGAATAGACTTCAAACAAGTCTAAATACTGGGCCTGCTAGTGAACCTGCTAGTGAGATGAACTAGGAAAGTCACCTTTAGGTCACTTTTTCAGTAAGCCGTTGGAGATGTGTTGGAATTATTATTAGCATGTAGACACAAATCTGCAGTGTCTAGGGTAGTTGGAAGTTCAGGAGAACATAAAAAATCTGTGAGTATGGCAACGAGAACTTCTTGAAGGATCTGATAGAAGCCTCAGGTGAGTTAGACAGTACCACCAGAGCAAATCCTGGAGGTAGAGATCCTTGTGTGCCAAATGACTGAATTAAGTTTTTTTGTATTTTCAGGGAACAGTTGTGACTTCTTGGACAATTTCTTATAGGACTGAGCTCTAGATTGAACACTAAACTTGGTAAAGAGGAAATATATTAGGGAGAAGGATAAAATCATATATTTTCTTTTTGTCCATCCATTTTTTTCCATCCCAGAAACTATTCTAGGTTGAAATGAGAAAATAAAAGTGGCTAAGCAGGAAAGAATTGTCAATCCTTGGCATAATGGAAGAAGAAAGGAAATTTTAAGAAGTGTGAAGAGTTGGGATAATCTCTAAGACCTTTGGACATTGCTGTTTCTTTTTTTTCTTGTGTAGGATTGGACAGATAGAAAGTTGGGCTTTTCTGACTTGGAATTTGCCTCTTTGTCATTGTTCTAGATGAATTTATGTTCTGTATGTTATTTAAGAGGCAGAAAATTTTGTATTAAGGAGAGAATTCCATAAAAATAGTTTAATAATAGTTTCAATAATGATTTACAAAGGATTATTTTTGATTACTAAAGAAGTTGCTTATGTGAAACTCATTGCTAAATATCTGGTAATTAAGGAATTATTTTAGAAAGTTTGTTGAAGATATAGAAAAGAAATTCCGCAGTACTCCGATGTGGCAGAAATGAGGTTTGATACTTTAAAAATTAGTTTTCATTTTTAAGGGTGAAAATTAGAGAATGTTTTTAAAATTAGAGAATCAGTTTTTTAAATGGAAGGATTTTAGAAACAGGTTAATAAAAAATGTTTTGTTCATATGTTCAGAGTTATTTTCTCTTCCACTTAGAAATCTTTGATGTTCTTTGCCTTAGTTATGGGAGAATAAACTAATGCAGTCCAGGGCAGTAGATGGATTTCATTCAGAGGAGCAGCAGCTTCTGTTGCAAGTACAGCAGCAGCATCAACCCCAGCAGCAGCAGCACCACCACCATCACCACCATCAGCAAGCTCAGCCTCAGCAGACAGT
This sequence comes from Carlito syrichta, assembly GCF_000164805.1. Classification (NCBI taxonomy): domain Eukaryota; kingdom Metazoa; phylum Chordata; class Mammalia; order Primates; family Tarsiidae; genus Carlito; species Carlito syrichta. The sequence goes on from NW_007260604.1 coordinate 269,055, forward strand.
ACCTCAGCAGGCGCAGACCCAGCAGGTCCTTATTCCTGCATCGCAGCAAGGTGAGGCTGGGTGTGTTTTCCTACTTATAGCTTGGAAGTTAAATTTATCAGTTTGAAAAAAGAGAAATGATCTGGATTTTTTTGGATCTTGTTTTTAAGAGGTGCTTGGTGAACCTAAAAAGAAAAACTATATTGAATTTGGTTTTTCTTTCCCTTTCTATTAACTGAGGGGTGTCTGTGTATGTGTGTGTATCCATATATATGTGTGAATTTGTATAAAACATGGATACTATCTGTATAATAATGATAGACAAATAAATTACTAATCGAACGCTTAAGATGATATTCAGATAAGTTGTTTAAATATTTTTTTGAGGAGGCTATATAGTGAAGGATTTCCTAAAACAAGTTAGATCTAAAAAGGTTTATTTACTAAGGGCTTTATTATTTTATATGGTAAAAGAGTACTTGATTTCTTTATAAAACATGCTCCTTCAAAGACATGTTTCGGTTTAGTGTTAGTAAATACAAGGTGATTGGACATGATGGCTCATGCCTATATCCCCAGCACTTTGGAAGGCTAAGGTGAGAGGAGTGCTTGAGTCCACAGGTCTGAGACCACGCTGGGCAACTTGGTGAGACCTCATCTCTACAATAAATAAAAAAATTAGCCAGGCATGGTGGCTCTTGCCTGTAATTCCAGCTACTTGGAAGGCTGAGGCGGAAGGATCGCCTGAGTCCAGCAGGTTGAGGCTGTGGTGGCTGAGAGCGTGCCACTGCACTTCAGCCTGGGCGACAGAGTGAGTCTCTAACTCAAAAATAAATACACATGTACATACATACATACTAGGTGGACCCCCTGTAAAAAATTGTGAGGCCGGGCTCAGTATCTCATGCCTATAATCCCAGCACTTTGGGAGGCGGAGACGAGAGGATTGCCTGACTGGGGTCAAGACCAGCCTGAGCAACATGGTGAGAACTCGTCTCTGCAATAAATCACAAAAAAGTTTGAGGTGGAATCCCATCCCAGAAAACCCAGAATTTATTTGTAAAAAATTGTGAGACCGGGCACAGGGGCTCACGCCTATAATCCCAGCACTTTGGGAGGTGGAGACAAGAGGATTGCCTGACTTGGGTTTGAGACCAGCATGAGTAAAATGGCAAGAACTCGTCTCTGCTGTAGATCGCAAAATTAGCCCGGTGTGGTGGCGCTTGCCTGTGGTTCCAGCTAATTGGACGCCTGAGGCAGAAGGATTGCTGAGCCCAGCAGGTCGAGGCTGCAGTGGCTGTGAGTACACCACTGCACTCCAGCCTGGGCAGCAGAGTGACACTCCCACTCAAAAAAAAAAAAATTGTGTATTCTTACATGTTTAAACTCCAGTCGCCTTCAAAGTACTCTCCATTTAATGTAGTACACCTATTGAGATGCTTTCCACTGCTCAAAACAGTTTTTTAATTTCTCAGTTTTGATGCCTTTTAGTTCTTCTGCTGTTTTTTTTTGTTTGTTTCATGTCTTCCACATGGGCAACACATTTTCCTTTGAGGATTTTTTCATCCAGGGAAACAAAAAAGAGCTGTTCAGGGTGAGATCAGGTGAATAGGGAGGGTGGGGTGCAGGGGTCATGCCATTTTTGGTCAGAGACTACTGAATACTAAGCACCTTTGCGGGCAGGTGCTTTGTCATGGTAGAAGAACCAGTCACCTGTCTGCCACAATTCGGGATGTTTCTTCCATAAATTATAACGCAGTCTTCTCAAAATTTCAAGATAAAAACTTTGGTTGACCATTTGATCCAGAGGAACAAATTCTGAGTGTACTACAAGGAACCCACCCTCCAAAAGATAATTCCAGTTTTTTGTTTGTCCCCTCTCATGTATCTTAAACACTGGAGTTTTATATACTTTGGCAATGTGAAAATTCCATAGTAATTTAAGTCTAAATTGACTGAATTAGATTTCTTTTAATTTAACAGTGGATCTATAACATATCTTAATTTATATTACTTGGTTTAAAGGTTAGAAAAAACAAATATGTATGTACTATGTCCATAGTACTTTTCATTCTGCAAATCATCTTTTAGATACTATGTATTTTATTGATGCCTTATAAGGGCTTTGTAAAATAGCCCTTGGCTCCATTTTACAGCTGGGAAAACCTAGGCCCTGAAAAGGCTAAGAAGCTTGATCTATTAAATGTGGCAAGTATTTTCTCTCATGACAAGCATCTATTCAGTTATAAAATATCCTAGGCGTTCTAATTCAGCACCTCTGTTATTGGAGAAGAGAGTGAAGACAAATGAGCGGTTTATTTTAGAGTAGTCATTTAGTTGTCCATTTGCCTCATGTAAAAATATATGTAAGACTTAAAATTGATAGTACAAAAGTCTGTTTGGCTTATTTTATCATTGGCATCCAATAATGCTTTTAACACCTGATTTTAATCTGTACTTTGCATAAAATAATTTTATCCTTTCAAACTTTTTTTGATGACTGTTCCCCCTTTTGCCTTCAGACCTGGCACTAGGATTTGAGGTCATCATAAATTAAAATTTGATTTTCTTCACTCAGAGAATATTAGGATAATGGGATTATCTGTCTATTCTCTGAACTTTGCGGAATCAAACAATTCCTTTTACACTTAGGTAACATTGTCATGATTTCTGATTTATACTTTTTTTAAAAAAGGTCATTAAAATTAAGATGATTCTGGCAACTACATCGGGGGAAAGGACTATGTAGATTAAAGAAAACTAGTTATAGCTTTTTGATCTTACTCATAATGGATTAGTAACTCATTCCAACAGTTAATGCTAAGTTAGCAAAACAAGATAAAAATTATGTTTGGAAACGTCCAGTGTATTTAATGTACAGAGACTGGACTTGGTGGCTCAGCCTGTAATCCTAGCACTTTGGGAGGTGGAAGCAAGTGCATTGTCTGAGCCCACAGGTTCGAGACCAGACTGGGCAACTTGGCGAGACCTCATCTCTACAAGAAATCAAAAATTAAGACTGGACGTGGTGGCTTCCGCCTGTAATCCTAGCACTTTGGTAGACCAAGGTGAGAAGATTGCCTGAGCCCACAGGTTCAAGACTAGCCTGAGCAACTTGGCGAGACCTCATCTCTACAAAAAAATTTTTAAAAACCAAACAAACAAATAAACAAAAAAATTAGCTGGGTGCTATAGCGAGTGCCTGTCGTTCCGGCTATTTGGAAGGCTGAGGTGGAAGGATTGCCTGAGCCCAGCAGGTCGACATTGGCATGACGGTAAGTGTGCAGTGACATGCTCACGGCCACCACAGCCTCTGTCTGCTGGGGTCAGACAATCCTTCCACTTCTGCCTTCCAATTAGCTGGGACTATAGGTATGTACCATCACGCCTGACTAATGTTTTGATTTATTGTAGAGACGAGGTCTCACCAAGTTGCTCGGGCTTGTCTTGAATCTGTGGGCTCAGACAGTCCTCTCACCTTGGCCTCTCAAAGTGCCGAGATTATAGAACCACACCCGGCTTCACTTAAATATTTTTAGTTGATGTTTTTCAGTATAGGATGAGTATATCACAGCTGTTACTTGCCATAGAAATTTATAACATTCTAAGTTATCAAATGGTTGAGAGCATTTGAATGCAGAAAATGTGGAAAACATGAAAAAGTTTTCAGCGTTGTATATAAAACATTGTTGTGATTATAAAATAGCCTCATGGCTCCTTGTTTGCATGTGTGCTTGATTTTTTTTTTTTTTGGTAGCTACAGCACCACAAGTTATTGTTCCTGATTCTAAGCTGATACAACATATGAATGCATCAAATATGGTAAGACTTAGAATGTAATATTTTGATTGTCTTTACTTACTCTAACCTAAATTGTGATTATACCCATGTGTGTTATATATTAACAACTTTAAGTTTATTGAAGACTTGCGGAAAACTGTATTTACCTACCTGAGTACTGGATCTAGAAACAAATCTGAAGGTTATCTTAATATGTAGACATTAAGGTTCATAAAATTTATGCACTTCTTTGTTTTAAAAAATACCAAAAGAATGGTGCTTTGTGGAAGCTAGTTTATTCCCTATTATTTTTGAAAAATAGGTTTAGGGAGACCGACCAAACCGATGTACCAAGAGTTATTCTCTTTTAGTAGACCTATTAATTCCAAGAGTTCAGGAATGATAAGAGTTGAAAACTTTTAAAAAATGAAAGTGGGCTGGGTGCAGTGGCTCACACCTATAATCCTAGCACTTGGGAGGCCTAGATGAGAAGACTGCCTGAGCCCGCAGGTTCAAGACCAGCATGAGCAACTTGGCAAGACCTCATTTCTACAATAAATCAAAAAAAGTGGGCATGGTGGCTCGTTCCTGTAGTTCCGGCTACTTGGAAGGCTGAGGCGGAAGGATCACCTGAGCCCAGCAGGTCGAGGCTGCAGTGGACAGGAGTGTGCCACTACTCTCCAGTCTGGTTGACAGAGTGAGATTCCAACTCAAAAATTAAAAATCAAAAAAATTAAAAATGAAAGTGAACTATTTGGATAGTTTAATATAAAAACATTTAAAAATATTTGCTCTGATTTAAACATAGTATAGTCTAATAAATTTTGTTATAATGTGTAAATTACTACCTTAATAAAATGTATTTTAACTGAGTAAATTAAATTAGAATTTTCAAATTTCTGAGGAATATCCACTGAACTTCACAAACCCTCAAATTTTCAAAATATATTTAGGGCATATGCTATTTCTCAAGTATAGTATAATTTAACTACAAAATTGAAAGAACCCCTTCTCATTCTTAGAAAATCTTTACCTATATCCTTGACAATAGTTCTTTGTGTTTTTTTTTTTTCTGAGTTGGAGTCTCACTCTGTCTCCCAGGCTGGACTGCAGTGGCACGCTCACGGCCACCCCAGCACCAACCTGCTGGGCTCAGGTGATCCCTCCCACCCCAGCCTTCCAAGTAACCAGAAATACAAGCACACTCTACCATGCCCAGCTAATTTTTTGACATATTGTAGAGACGAGGTCTTGCCAGTTGCCCAGGCTGTTCTCAGACTCATGGGCTCAGGCAGTCCTCTCACCTTGGCCTCCCAATGTGCTGGGATTACAGTCTTGAGCCACTATGCCTGGCCGTTTTTTTTTTTTTTTAATAAAACACTAAAACACAGTCTTTTAGTGTTTTTAATGAGACATTAAAACAGAGTATTTGTTCAGTACTTTCTCATAAATAGCTTTTCTTTATACTGTTTAGAATACACAGGCTGTTAATTTCATAAATGGAGTGCTATCTGAGCTCTGACATTTCATTCCTAAATTCAGATAAATTGCCGGGCTTGGTGGCTCAGCCTGTAATCCTGCGCCTTTGGGAGGCTGAGGTGAGT
>NW_007260604.1:275193-275823 GCF_000164805.1 Carlito syrichta
CGATCCTTCCGCCTCAGCCTTCCAAGTAGCTGGAACTACAGGCGCGCGCTACCATGCCCATTTAATTTTTGATTTATTGTAGAGATGAGGGCTTGCCAAGTTGCCCAGGCGGGTCTCGAACACTCGGGCTTAGGCAGTCCACTCACCTCAGCCTCCCAAAGCGTGGGATTATATAGGCTGAGCCACCAAGCTCAGCTCAGATTTTTTTTTTAAACCAAAATGCAAAAAAATCACTTCTACTTTGTTAGTGATAGTAAACCACAAAGCCTATTTGTGACGTGTACGTCAGATAAGTAAGGAAGTAGGACTCACCTGCTAGACAGGTGACTTTCTCTTACACATTACTGACCTCACAAATTCATACCTTGGCAGAATTGCAAATTTCTATTTGATAGAAATTGCATTTCTTAAAAAACTGGGATCTCTATTTGTACTAGTTCAAGTTACTAGAATCATTTCTTTTGCATGAAAATCCCAAAATTTCATGCCTATCATTTCTCACAAAAATTGTTATTATTAAAAAAAATATTAGCTGGGCTCGGTGGCTCAGCCTGTAATCCCACACCCTTGGGAGGCTGAGGTGAGTGGATTGCCTGAGCCTGCGGGTTCAAGACCCGCCTGGGCAGCGAG